>NC_069509.1:189926516-189939016 GCF_027579735.1 Bombina bombina
AAATATATATATATATGATAATGTTAATGTAAAATATATATCTATACCTATATATCTATAGGAATAGATATGCAGGTATTTATATATATATAAATATATATATAGGAATAGATATGCAGGTATTTATATATATATATATATATATAGGAATAGATATGCAGGTATTTATATATATATAAATATATATATAGGAATAGATATGCAGGTATTTATATATATATATATAGGAATAGATATGCAGGTATTTATATATATATATATATATATATATGAATAGATATGCAGGTATATATATATATATATATAGGAATAGATATGCAGGTATGTATATATATATATATATATATATAGGAATAGATATGCAGGTACCTATATATATATAGGAATAGATATGCAGGTATATATATATATAGGAATAGATATGCAGGTATATATATATATATAGGAATAGATATGCAGGTATATATATATATATAGGAATAGATATGCAGGTATATATATATATATATATATATATAGGAATAGATATGCAGGTATATATATATATATATATATATATATATAGGAATAGATATGCAGGTACGTATATATATATATAGGAATAGATATGCAGGTATATATATATAGGAATAGATATGCAGGTATATATATATATATATATATATATATATATATATATATATATATATATATATATATATATATATATATATAGGAATAGATATGCAGGTACGTATATATATATAGGAATAGATATGCAGGTATATATATATATATATATATATATATATAGGAATAGATATGCAGGTATATATATATATATATATATATATATATATATATATATATATATATATATAGGAATAGATATGCAGGTATGTATATATATTTATATATATATATATTTACAATAAAAATAACATCCTGTAAGTAAAGAACGTTGGAATGTGATTTTTTTTTCAGTAAAGGCCTTAAATATTATTATGGAATTATTATTTATACACATATATTTTATAGCCCCTTTGCAGTCATATACATTGACATATGCCATATACCTTTGAACTCTTATAAATATTTTTTATTATTAGTTATGTGAATATTTTTTATCAGATAGTGTTTATGTGAGTGTAACTCTAATTTTAAATGTATTTATGTTGTGCAACTTTGTTTTTGTCACTACCGTTTAGGTGAGGTTTTAAGTCGCACTAACCAGACAAGTGTAAAATGTAATTGCGTTCTCACCTGTGATACTCTTATATCGCTCTCCTTAATATTAGCGCACCACTTGTAATCTAGCTATTTGTTTCAATGAGAAACAATCCCTACACCAATAAATTATTTAAGGTGTTCAGAAAAGAGATGAGAAGCTCCTGGATATGATTTGTAAATTACCCCTCACCACCCCAGCAACAGAAAACTGTTATAAACTGGTATCTTACTAGATAGCTTAGAATTTACAGATGTATGTACTGTATGTAATATGGGCCTAGATTACAAGTGGAGCACAACAATATGAGTGCTAATTTCATTCAGGTTAAATCAATAGTGCTCCTATTCTTGCGCTCATATTGCAAGTTGAAAGTAAAATGTTACAGCGAGAGTGAAAAGCTCAGGTGCAATAACATCTGGAGGTGGGACAGTGCAGCAATGCTAACTCCCTTCCCCCATAGACTTCTATGGGGCACGCTACAAAAAGCCTCTTCTGGCTCTTGCTTTCTCACTGACCCGAAAGTTCGGTCGGACAACTTTGCTAAAGCTGAAGGTGCGTTAAGAAAAACTTCAAACACTTATGTTTTTCACTTAGAAGAAAAATTTATTTGAATATATATATATATACTGTAAGTATAATAAAATATGCTTTACTAAATATTATTTCCCCTAGACTTTAATGATGAGTTTTGTAGATTAAAAAGAAAATCTTTATATACTTTTGTAAAACCACAAAATATAAAACTACAATGGCATTTGCTTTAGACTTCAGTGTGCACTCACTCACGTATGTGAGTATACAAGTTTAAATGTGTGTGCATGTGTCTGTGAGTGCGTATATGGGTAAACAAAACGAGAAAAGAAGAATATAGATTTCTAGATGACAGGATAACTAGAAAATATATTTGTTACATAGTATTGCTTTTGTTAAACTGTAATGTTATTTGTTTCCTCAGACAGGAAAAGTCCAGAATAGTTCTGATAAACAGTTTTCCTTGTTTATATATTAAAATATTAAAAATATTAAAAACATTAAAATAAAATAACATTTTCTTCTAAGTGAAGATCATATGTATTTCCACTATTTTTATTAAAAAAGCATAAAACCATATTTAATGCAAAATTGTTATTGGTTATTTCAAGGTGTTTGACTGGAAAGGGCTCAAAAGTGTATATGTGCTTAATGGCAAGAGTTTAAGGAGAGCCCTTTACAATTCCAGTATGGTTGTTCCACTGTGCACAAAGTGATGCCCATGAAGATATCATTTGATGAGTTTGGCGTGGAGGAAGTTGAGTGGCCTGCTTAGAACCCTGACCTCAACCCAACTGAACAGGGTTGGGATGAACTGTAATGCCGATTGCAAGCCAGACCTTCTTGTCCAACATCAGTGGCAAACTTAACAAATGCTTTTTTTGGCTGAATGGGCCTCCAAAGTCTTATGCAAAACCTTCCCAGAAGAGTGGCAGCTGCAAAAATTACAAAGAGGCAGTGGCAACCCGTATTAATGCCCCTTTGGAATGTAGGTTGGTCAGGTGTCCATATATTTTTGACAATATACAGTAGTATATATGTCTGTATCTGCTAATCTATTGGCTGTCAGAGAACAATAGCATAGTAAGGCTTTTCTTCTTTTTTTTGGAGGTCTTTAACTTCTTAAAGTTTCCTTTAGACATCCTCAAACACCACAACTGTTTGACGATCCATTATTGATTACAGCACAGACTTTGTACTCAGCGCATCAAAATACTTTGCTAATCACATTTGGATATTTAAGCAGAACAAATCATAGATTTAGTAGTTTAAGGGCTACTGGACACTGGAATTGCTTTGTCACTACAAATATATTTTTGTTTAATTTAATAAAGTCAGTAGCATGTTATTCATCTCTATAATAGAGTATCATCTTACCTACTTAAAAAGTAAAAAGTAAAAAAAATAAAAACGAATAGCAAAGAATGATGAGTTTGATATCATGAGAGCTAAGAGTCAGGATCTTGATTCTTAGAGACAAACATCTGAAAACACTAAGTTAAGTCTACAAAACAAGGACCATTAACAATAAAGCAACATCTGCACTGAAATACACAGTGTGAACATCTATTATACTACAGAGAAAAGACGCCCACAACACATATGTCACTTGTGACTACATCAGATTCTGGTCTAAAGAAATGTGCAGACAAAGTAGAGATTTAGAGCTAGATTACAAGTGGAGCGCTAAATATTGCTTTCATGAAAGCGATATTTACGCTCCACTGTGTAATACTAGCGCACACTAATGTGCGCTGGTAGTACAAGTTGTCAGCAAATCAATAATTGGATTGTCTTCAAAAAAGATTAGTCGCAATATTTTATGGGGTGATTTTTAGTACATATATGTAACAAAATTGATTCCACTAAGTGTGAATGTTGGCGGGTAAATTTAATACGCCTAATGCATTAATTTTGATGCCTTAGTACAGGGGGAACAGTTCAGTGCAGCACCCAGGCAACTGCACACCACACAGGGTAACCACTTATACCCCAACAATGTATCAAAAAAATCCAAGATAGTGGCAGCATAAACAGTACTTTATTTAGCACAACAAAACAGCAGGCGACATTTCGGGAACAACTCCCTTAGTCATGCAATCAAGCACAATGATTAACATCATCCATAAATAAACCCTTATGCCACTAGGGGGCAGTGAAGGTGCATATAAAATAGTTAACTGTTTCACATTCAAAGATAATGAATAAGTTATTTTACAAATTTGTTTAGCATACGCTTAAAACAAATGACACATTTTCCTATAATGACAATATTGCATATAGACTAGTAAATTAGAAATCATTACAAAAGGAAAAATTCCCTGACATCAATGTAATTTGTACGTTGAGACAATTTTACAATAACCCATTATTGAAACAGTGAAAGGTCCCAGTCTCTATTCATCCTAGGGGTTCAAGGTTACCTAACTTATGTATCCAGAAAGACTCACGTTGCTTTAATAGAAGTTCCCTATTTCCACCTCTCCTAGGCCTAGGGACAAATTAAATTACCAGAAACCTAAGCTGGTTAACTGCATGTCACAGGGGCTTATTCATTATTAGTTCTAATGGTGCTTTTATGTTCAATAATTCTGTCTCTAATACACCTAGTTGTCTCACCAACATAGTTCTGCCCACAAGGATATTTAATCAGATAAACAACAAATTGCGTGTGACAGGTATGGTATCCATTAATTGAATACTTCTTACCAGTGCCAGTGCTAGGATGATAAAAACAGAGATTCACCGAAGTGAAAAAATCCAGCTGCCAATGGACTGAATATCATAAAGTAAAAATTAACTTTTATTGGTATAAAGTAAAATGACTTGTGCAAAAGTCAGCAGAGTAACTATATCACAGCCAGTGGAACCACTAACTACACACATAAAATGTCCAACATGTTTCGTGCCTTACAGCACTTTGTCAGGGATAGGATAATAAAATATAGACCCTCTGATCATGTTGCTGCAACAAGAGCATCTTAATCAAGGATAGCCTCCCTCTATTCTTACTAGTAGTGTACCTTTGTTTACAAACACTAGAGGTGGAGCCAATATCTGCTCTAATTAATTTTTGATGAATGTTATAACTATGCTTATAAGCTGGCATTGGAGTTTCAAAAAATTCTGGAATATCTGGATTACATTTAGCAAGGATACCCCAATGCTTTTTAATAATTCCCTTGCATTGTGTGGCTGTTTAGGGACTCAGGTTTTGGAAGAGACCTTGACATGGTACCTGGGCTTATCCCATTTGGCCAGATGCAGTAACTAACGCTTCCATTTTTTGCTTTTAATCTTAGCTGAGAGCTTGCAAGTGAGTGCTGGGCTTTCTCTGTGTGCTGTATTAATTTGTTTTGTAATTTTCCCTATGGGCCTTGCACCCAGACCTGCCTGGGGTTAACTGCCTATGATTCTGGGGACAGTGCAGCTTCCTGAGAGTGCTATTGTGCACACAGAGCTGTGCATGTTGCAGGGTCATAGATGTGTACCCAGTCCGGTCTGAGAGTGCAGTCCCCTTCCGTGTTTTGTATATGTCTAGGATGATTACATAAGCTTGTGCACCCTTCACTTGTTTCCAGTTTGTTGGATTGAGAGCTTGCATTGTGTGGCTGTTTAGGGACTCAGGTTTTGGAAGAGACCTTGACGTGGTACCTGGGCTTATCCCATTTGGCCAGATGCGGTAACTAACTCTTCCATTTTTTCTTGTAAACTTAGCTGAGAGCTTGTAAGTGAGTGCTGGACTTTTTATGTGTGCTATATTAATTTGTTTTGTAATTTTCCCTATGTGCTTTGCACCCAGACTTGTCTGGGGTTAACTGCCTGTGACTCTGGGGACAGTGCAGCTTCCTGAGAGTGCTATTGTGTACCCAGGGCTATGCATGTTTCAGGGTCATGGGATGTGTACCCAGTCCGGTCTGAGAGTGCAGTCCCCTTCCGTGTTTTGTATATGTCTATGGTGATTACATAAGCCTGTGCACCCTTCACTTGTTTCCAATTTGTTGTAATGAGAGCTTGCATTGTGTGGCTGTTTAGGGACTCAGGTTTTGGAAGAAACCTTGACGTGGTACCTGGGCTTATCCCATTTGGCCAGATGAGGTAACTAACTCTTCCATTTTTTGCTTTTAATCTTAACTGAGAGCTTGTAAGTGAGTGCTGGACTTTCTCTGTATGATATATATATATATATATATATATATATAACAGGCAAGAAATCCCCAAAGACGGGAAGGATTGAGACCGAAGCTACATCCAAAGTCAGTTCAAAACCAGTTTATTGGCAGAGTGCAGGTACAAAAGGTGAAGCCAGAGCAAAAACACCTGACGCGTTTCGCGCATGCGCACATGCGCTTCATCATCATATATATATATATATATATTATATATAGGTATAGATATATACAGTCATGGCTAAAAATATTGGCACCCCTCCATTTCTATCAGATAATGCACCACTTTGCCCCAAAAATTGTTGCAATTACAAATGTTTAGGCATTATCATGTTTATTTCTTTTGGTTATATTATATGACACAAAAAAGTGGAGAAAAAAGCCAAATCTAACACATTCCATGCAAAACTCCAAAAATGGACTGGACAAAATTATTGGCACCCTCAATTTAATATTTGGTAGCACACCAAATAAAAACAACTGAAATCAATGGCTTCCTTTAACCATTAATGAGTTTGTTGCACCTCTCTACTGGAATTTTTGACCACTCTTCTTTCACCAACTGCTCCAGGTCTCTCACATTGGAAGGGTTCCTTTTCCCAACTGCTGTTCTGAGATCTCTTCACAGACGCTCTATGAGATTAAGATCTGGACTCATTGCTGGCTAGTTCAGTACTCTTCAGTGCTTTGTCTTAAACCATTGAGCGCTTTATGACGTGTGGTTTGGGTCATTGTCCTGCTGTAAGAGCCATGACCTCTGACAGAGACCCAACTTTCTGACATTGGGCCTTACATTGCACCACAGAATTCTTTGGTAGTCTTCAGATTTTATAATGCCATGCACACAATCAAGACATCCAGTGCCTGAAGCAGCAAATCAACCCCAAAACATCAGTGAACCTCCACCATGTTGGACTGCATTCTTTTCTTTAGAAGCCTAATTTATTTTTTGAAAATAGCAGAATGATGGGCTTTACCAAAAAGCTGTAATTTTGTTTCGTCTCTACACAGCACATTCTCCAAAAAGGATTTTGACTTCCTCAGATAAGTTTTGGCAGACTCCAATCTGGCTTTTTTATGTTTTTGTGTCAGCAGTGGGTTTCTCCTGGGTCTCCTACTATAGCGTCCCTTTTCATTCAGATGGTGACTTATACAGGCCCATTTATCAAGCTCTGAGCAGGCGGACAGGAATCGCCGGAAATCAACCTGATCGAATACGATCGGGTTGATTGACACCTCCCTGCTGGCGGCCTTGCACCAGCAGCTCTTGTGAGCTGCTGGTGCAATGTTAAATGCGGAGAGCGTATTGCTCTCCGCATTTAGTGAGGTCTTGCGGACCTGATCCGCAGTGTCGGATCAGGTCCGCAAGACCTTTGATAAATTGGGGCCAATGTGCAAGCTGACACATTTGTACCTTGTGCCTGAAGGTCAGCTTGAATTTGTCTGAAAGCTGATTGAGGTTCTTTATCCACCATTCGAACAATCCTTTGTTGCAATCTTTGATCAATTTTTCTCTTTTGTCCATGTCCAGGGAGATTAGCTACAATGCCATGGTGTAAGATGCAAACTAAGATTCTAGTTAGTAGTAATACTGTCTGCAAAACTTCAAGTATATTAAATATATGAAATGTAGCTATAGAATTAGCAATATTGCTCAATATGCAGATGAATGAGCAAAACACTAAATCATAGCAATAAGTAGAATGAGAGAAATGAGCAAGCATTGAGATACTTACTGACATAATGAAACACAAAAGAGTGCGCTAGCTCAAAAGGTAGTTATGCTGAAAACAAGTAGTTTATTGTACTGTCCATCAGTGGTAAAGTAACACGGTCACAGTGAAGAACGCCTGATGCATTTCACGCATGCGTAGATGCGCTTCTTCGGAGGCCTCCGCATATATATATATATGACTGACATGAGATGGATAACCACAGCAAACCTTATCCAATGTACAAGTATATGAGGCTTAATAAAAGTTCAGAGACCTCCAGCTCAGTCTGATGTTATAAGTCAGTTAGGCAGTTAGTGATGATGTGAATGCACAAAAACAGATAATATGGAGATAGAATTCAATGTTGCCTAGCCAAAATTATAAGCACAATATTTGCATAAGTAGGAAATAGCATGAAGCGTTCTGAGTTAGTGCAGAGGTAGAGCAATTACAATAAGAATTTGGTTCAGGAATACTTGCAGTTAGATGACCTTCCCCCTTAGAGGTAGAGAAGCTGTAACAGCTTAAGGTAGAAATCCGGAGGTATTTACTCTTAGCAGAGATCTGGAAGCAGCTCCATAAGAAGAGACTTGTGTCTGGATGACTGGTGGTCAGCATGAACTGTAGAATTAGCCGAGGTCTTAGAGCTAACATAGCATCAGGTTATGGATACGGCAGGCAAAAACAAACAGCTGAGAAGTGACCCGCTCCAAGTTGCGGACATCAGGGAGGAGTACACATGAACTGGACAGCAGGTAAAGGACTCAGAGAGTATACGTAGCTGAGAATAAGCAACCACTGATTCAGTGAGAAGGGTCTGAGAGAAGCTTAAGTACATAGAATAATCAAGCAACTTGCCACTGAAGGTGTTTGGCTTAAGTAGAGAAACACTGAAAGAGGTTCTTATGTTTAAAGGAACAGGCGTTACATATGGGCTGTAAACTTCTTAACAATATTGCGCACAGTGGACACAGGAACATTAAAGGGACACTGAACCCAAATTGTATCTTTCATGATTCAGATAGAGCATGCAAATTTAAGCAATTTTTTATTTTACTGCTATTATCAATTTTTCTTCATTATCTTGCTATCATTTTTTGAAATGCAAGAATGTAAGTTGAGAAGCCTGACTATTTTTGGTTCACAACCTGGGTTGTCCTTGCTGATTGGTGGATAAATGCTGTCCAGTGTTCTGAACCAAAAAGTGTCTGGCTCCTTAGTATAGATGTGTTCTTTTTCAAATAAAGATAGCAGGAGAACAAAGAAAAATTGTTAATAGGAGTAAATCAGAAAGTTGCTTAAAATGTCATGCTCTATCTGAATCATGAAAGAAAAAAATTGGATTTAGTTTTCCTTTAAGATATCTGGAGATGGACTTGTAACCTTGAGATTGTCCATGCTTTTCCAAAATTTTTGTTCTCAAATCCTCAGACAATTCTTTCCTGCTCTTTCTCATCTCCATGCTCAGTGCCGCACACAGAGACACACAACAGAAAGGTTGAGTACATTTTTCACCATTTTATCTGGTTGCTGGTGTGATTTCTATATTGTCAGCACCTGTTAATTGATACCGGTGAGTTTAATTACAACTGAAAGGAGCATCACAAACTTGGAGTTCTATTATTTCTTACAATTTTGAGAAGGTGCCAATAATTTTGCGCAGTCCATTTTTGATGTTTTGCGTGGGATGTGTCAGATTTGGCTTTTTTTTCTCCACTTTTTTGTGTCATACCAATACAAACAAAATAAATAAACATGAGAATGCCTAAACATTTGTAATTGCAACCATTTTCTGGGCAAATACATTGAAATACAAGCGTAATGTAACTTTGACACAAACAAACTTGACAACCCAACACTGTTATCTGGCCCCAAATTTGACAAAAACGGTAAAATAAAAGTCTCTTGAAATTGCATCTATCTGATATATGGAAGTTTAACTTTGAATTTCTTGTGCTGAAATTACCGACTATGAAACTTGTACTCAAATAAAATAAAGAGTGTTCATTTATAATTGGAATGAAGCATTTTGATATTTAAACGTTAATTATAACATTAAAGACATTCTATAAAATGATTCATTGCAAACATGTCAGGAATTGAACCTAATGGTTATGCGAAAAGGCTGCATTCCGGCGTGTTAGGAAGCATCAATATTGAATTAATTAGCTGTCATATTTTCCTTTCACTTTGTCACATATCTTTTACTTCTGTAAAAACCAGTAACAAAACTTCTGGAAATCCCCTTGAACACGTTCCAATAAACCTGTTTCTTACATTTATTTCTTTGCTTTCTCATGTGCTACATTATGCTGCTATATTGTTTACACTTTTGAGTTATTTTTACAAATTTAAATTGTGTTTCTTATAACATATAACAAGTTCCCTAAGCTGCCATGCAATATTATTCTCACAGGAATTCTAATTATTTAGAAAGGTACTGCAAAAAATAAATTTCTCTTTGTGAAAGGAACAAATAGGCTTAAAGGGCAATATGTACTAAGCAGCGAAAGCTACTCCAGAGCCCTTGCGGGGAAGGTTTGCATATGCAAGTCTGCTTCCCATAATGTAAGAAGCTGCGGTCATTTGACCATTGCTTCTTATATTTTACGCCACCTGTGAGGTTGTGAGGGGAAATCCCTGAGAGCTTGCTAGCTCTCGGTGATTGACAGTCCCTTCTCTCACGCGATTGGTCGGAGAGAAGGGTTGGGATTACATGCTCACTTGAGCGTAATGATACATACGGGTAGCAGATCCTGTTTGTCCACTACCTGTATGTTGCAAAGGAGAGCGGACAACTTCTCGAGTTGTCCGCTCAATCTTTTGGACATGAGGTCCAAAGAGTCTTCAATAAGAGCCTTGATTCTATACATTGCTTGTGTCATCTTAAATTTTGATATTGAATTCTGCCTCGCTCTAACATATATGCATAAGGATAGGTTCTCTGTCTGTTAACCTTGTCCACTTACATATTGATAAATTGGGGCCTTACAATTAGAAATGGGCAGTACCATAATTACATGATACTCAATACTAATCACTATTTTTGAGCTTTGACAGTCAATACTCACAAGCAATGGGTCTAAAATGCTGCAGACTGCTACTACTTAAAGGGACAAACTTAAATGTTAAGGGACTGGATAGAGTATGACATTTTTTACAACTTTCTTATTTATTTCTTTTATCTATTTTGCTTAGTTCTCTCCATATCCTTTGTTAGCGAGTAATCCTAAATTAGCTCAGGATTGTGCAAGTGTCTTTAGCCATCTACATCAGTATTTGCAACATTGTTTATAGTAATGTTATACATAGTTACATACACTCCTACTATAGATTTCTATAGACATGGACGCTCCAGAGCTCCTATCATTTTACCTAGATTTACTCCTCAACAAAGGATACCAAAAGAACAAAGCAAATTGTATTTTAAAAAAAAAAGTTAATTGAAAAGTGGTTTATAATGTCATGTTTAATATTGACTTTACTGACCCTTTACTCCTCCTCCTCAAGGGTGGGAACTGCGTCTGTCAGTTGTTTTATAAATGGTGGTCGTTATGAATTTCGCATACTTACAATGTGTTTATGTGAAAAGTCTCAGGCTTGTCTATAGTGCCCTGGAGGCGTCCATTGCCAGGCCCTTATTCACTCAGCGAGGTTTCTGAGACACCCCTTGCTCTATCCATCGATATCACTTTAATATCAGACACACAAATATATTACAGTTACAGATATTTACCTAACCAATTTAACAATCCTGTTTCCTAATTGTTTCGTTAGTAATAAATGAAGCAGCTCATGTTTGATAAGTGAGATATCATTTATTGGTGCACTCATGTGACTGCTATTGAAAAGCATTGATAAGCAGTGCATTGATTAAACTAGCCAGTAGGTGGAGCTGTCCACTTGTGTTGCAGCAAAGCCAAGCAAGCTAAAATTAATCAGTTTAACCAGACCTGAGCTATCGAGCAGATTTCAAAGGAACAAGATTTTCCTGTCTATAAATCAGTCCAGATAGGAATGCATAGAAAGAACTGTTTGCAGAAAAATGCAAGGGAAGTCGGTGTTGTGTGATTATTTTATAAGGTTTATAATGCTGTTTAGCAAATGTTTTTGTTCATTTAAATTAGTTTAATCATATATTATGTGTTGTGTGACTATATTATTAGGTTTATAATGCTGTTTAACATTTAGTCTTCAATTCAAAGCTTTAAAAATAATGTATTAGGTGTAACTTATGACAATTTTGAGAGGGGCCTAGAACCTAACTCCCTCACTTCCCATTATAAACTGGGTTTCAATTTACAACAGTTTCGATTTCCAACCATTCCTTCTAGAACCTTACCCCGGCGTAAACTGAGGGCTACCTGTATATATATATATATATATATATATATATGTATACATATATATATATATATATATATATATATATATATATACATTATATCATAATCATAATATGTTAAAACGACTCCCTCTATTTGTATTAGCACTTTGTATACTGCCATCAGCAGAGGGCTATGCCAGCAGAGTATATACCATAGACCTTAGAGAGCTCAGGACCAATGTCTATTAAGATATTTTATTACTATAACTGAAAAAATAAAATTAGGAGAAAGCAATAATTGAATTATTAGTCCAAGACACATCCCCATATATTCATCATACATAAGTGGATCTTCCAATGTATTACTTCAGTAAGTAGAGTTGTGCTTAACCCCAGTGAAGACCGCTGCTTCATAATCTGTCCGCCTGCTCTGAGGCGACGGACAAAAATTAACCCGGTCGAATATGATCGGGTTGATTGACACCCCTGCTAGCGGTCTTAGGACCGCTGCTTCTTAACTTCCGCTTCAGGCGGAACTGAAGCAGAGT
>NC_069509.1:189944016-190074016 GCF_027579735.1 Bombina bombina
CTTACCAGACGTATTGGTACCGTGCTGTGACCGGTGCAACAAAGCCGGTTAGCGCTCAAACAGTGGCTAGTACACTGGGCAGAGGCTTCCTGTTGAGATTTTCCGCTGTGATTCAGCCTTGCACTGCTTCCAATAGTAACCAACGATTTCTGTTGTAAACCAGTGGAATGGTGGAAATAAAAGTGCAAGACAACTTCCAATCATATAAAAGGTATGAACACTTTAATGTAAAAGGCAACGCGTTTCTCGACCAAAACACTGTTCGTTTCTTCAGGCAATTAAAAAGCGAATAGCTATTGGCTATTCCAAACAGCCAATAGAAAGCAAGCTCAATCCTATTGGTTGATTGGATCAGCCAATAGGATGAAAGCTCAATCCTATTGGCTGATTGCAACAGCCAATATGATTTTTTCCCCCTTAATTCCTATTGGCTGATAGAATTCTATCAGCCAATCGGAATGTAAGGGAAGCAATCTTGGATGACATCATTTAAAGGGAAACTTCATTCTTTGAAAGCCATCGGAAGAATAGGATGCTCCGCTCCGGATGTCTTGAAGATGGACCTGCTCCGCACCAGATGGTTGAAGATAGAAGATGCCGTCTGGATGAAGACTTCTGCCCGCTTGGATGAAGACTTATGCCAGCTTCGATGAGGACTTCTGCCCGCTTGGATGAAGACTTCTGCCGCCTGGATGAGTATGGATGTCCGGTCTTCAAAAACTGTAAGTGGATTAGTGTTAGGTTTTTTAAGGGTTTATTGGGTGGGTTTTATTTTTATCTTAGGGTTTTGGGCAATGTAAAAGAGCTAAATGCCCTTTTAAGGGAAATGCCCATACAAATGCCTTTTTCAGGGTAATGGGAAGCTTAGGTTTATTTAGATAGGATTTTATTTGGGGGGTTTGGTTGTGTGGGTGGTGGGTTTTACTGTTGGGGGTTTTTTGTATTTTTTATTTTTTTTACAGGTAAAGTAGCTGATTTCTTTGGGGCAATGCCCCGCAAAATGCCCTTTTAAGGGCCATTGGCAGTTTAGTGTAGACTAGGGTTTTTTTTTATTTGGGGCTATTAGATTAGGAGTAATTCGTTTTATTTTTGATCATTTCTTTTTTATTTTGTGTAATTTAGTGTTTATTATTTTTTTTTAATTTAGATAAATGTATTTTGTTAATTTAATTTATTTAATTTTATTGTAATGTTAGGTGTTAGTGTAACTCAGGTTAGGTTTTATTTTACAGGTAACTTTTTTTTAACTAGGTAGCTAGTAAATAGGTTACGTTAGGGGTTAATATATTTATTAAGTATTAGTGATGTGGGAGGCAAGAGGATTAGGAGTTAATAGCGTTAGTATAGTGTTAGCGGCGACATTTGGGGAGGCATATTAGGGGTTAATAAATTTTTGTAGGTGGTGGCGACATTGGGGGCGGCAGATTAGGGGTTAATAAGTGTAAAGTAGGTGTCGGGGATGTTAGGGGTGGCAGATTAGGGGTGTTTAGACTCAGTGTTTATGTTAGGGTGTTAGGTTTAAACATACATTTTTTCCCCATAGACAGCAATGCTGCTGCATTACGGAGCTTTACGCTCCGCGATTGCAGGTGTTAGGCTTTTTTTTTAGCCGGCTTTCCCCATTGATGTCTATGGGGAAATCATGCACAAGCATGTCAAAACACTGCTTGTATTTGGGTGAAGCATGGAGATCAATGCCACCATATCGCCTGAACAAGCCGTTTTTTTTCAAACCTGTATTAGCAGCGCTATTAAAGGTAAGCAGTGGAAATAATTTGCAAGTAATTAGCGAGCCAGCCATAACGCAAAACTCGTAATCTGTCTGATTGTTATTTTAAAAAAGGTAAGGAATAAAAATATGGAAATACCTTTTTTCTTCACTTAGAATAAAATTACATTTTTATTTATTTATTTCTTTATATATAAATATCTGGCATTAATGCAGGTAGGCACTCACTTGTACCATTAGCCCAACTACCTGGGTGCAGATAAATAAGTTAGTGCACAGTCCAGAAGGTAATGCCACACTCACAGGGTATTGTATAAAAAGTAGCGTTAAAATGAAACCATGACATTCAGAGTCAATCAGACCCCTTTATCAAATGGGTAGATATCACCAACTAACAAGAAAAAGCAAGTGAATGCCTGGTTGTTTAGATATATTTATATCACAGTTTGGCTTAGCGCACCTTCGGGTTGGTTCAAGCATAAGAAAGAACAAAGTTTTGTAGCTTTCCCCAGGTTGTTGTGCACCTGAGGTTTTAGCTTTCTGGCCACCATTTTACTTTTAACGAGTAATATGAGCGCATGAATAAAAGCATTATTCATTTAAAACAAAATGTTTAACCGACAGCGCTAACTTAAAAAGGACCTGAAGCTCCCTTACGAATGGGTCCCTAGTTACCCATGAGAGTCTAACAAGAAATACGAAAGGTGTAAGGAGCGCTTAAG
The DNA here is from genome assembly GCF_027579735.1 of Bombina bombina. NCBI lineage: Eukaryota > Metazoa > Chordata > Amphibia > Anura > Bombinatoridae > Bombina > Bombina bombina. Next base: position 189,946,468 of record NC_069509.1, read on the forward strand.
TGAAAGGCCAGGTCAAGACTCAACAGGAGTAAACCAGGAGTGAAAGAGGGATTGAACAGGGGTATATATATATAAAATTATAATTTAATCTCAGGAGTTAAAATCAAGTGTGACAAGAATTACAAGAGCATATAAATATGGTGTAATAATAAAGGTGAAAACTGGTAAATAAAACTTAAAAATAATACTTAAAAATAATAGAAGACCAAGTCCAATAGTCCAATAGGTGAAAAATCATCCAATAATCCAACTGATCCAAATGTGTAGTATATTCCAAGTGTAAAAAACAAAAAACAAAAACAAAAGTAATAGACAAAAATTGTGGATGAAAAAGTCAATTGTGGAAAAAACGGTGTTGAAAGCAATTCCTCAAAAGTGGTTAAGATTTCAAGCCAAAAAATGTAGAAAATGTGAAATTAATACACAGTGTTAATTGGATTCTTGGTAGTGCTCAAATACGAACAAAAAAGAACAAAAAATTCCAAACCATATATGCCAACGCGTTTCGGCCCACCAATAGGGACTTTTTCAAGACCATCCACAATTTTTGTCTATTACTTTTGTTTTTGTTTTTTGTTTTTTACACTTGGAATATACTACACATTTGGATCAGTTGGATCATTGGACGTTTTTTCACCTATTGGACTTGGTCTTCTATTATTTTTAAGTATTATTTTTAAGTTTTATTTACCAGTTTTCACCTTTATTATTACACCATATCAGAATCAGTGAATTATAGCACTCTCTGCATACACAGCATTATCTATACACACATATTCATTGCTCCAGTTGTGTACTTCAGACCCCGGAGCGGTCACCCTTGTTTTTATATTTGTTTTTATATTTGTTCTCATATTGGAATTTGTTTATCTGCTTTTAATTATTCTACCATGGATCCATGTATTTATATGCTCTTGTAATTCTTGTAACATTATTCATTTAACCTGAGTGGTGTTAAAGCTGAACAACACTAATATTTTGTACTTTGATTCTAGTCTAGGCCTATATTGGATTATTGCTTCTAATACTTGCATTAATACTGTATCTATAATAATGGACATTCAAATATTAACATTCAATTACTCATTTGTTACATATGATAAAAGATAAGATATGTGATTAATGAATGTTGAAGATTATATTCAGTATTCATTTATATAAAAAAACATTTGTTATGTGAAAATATTTGTCCTGGGGTAGTAGTTTTTGTTTGCAACTCTGATTTATCAATTGTAAGTCTATTTCTCTTTAAAGGACCACATTGATATCTGTGGCTTATTTGGCAGTGGTCATTGTACATTCTAATATATATTTATATGGAGTTGTATCTGCTCACAAGTATGAATTTCAGCCAATGGGGCCGATTTTTCATCGGTCTGTCCGAAATGATCCACTGAGCGAATCATGTCCGACAGACATTGATGAATGCCGACAGCATACACTGTCGGCATTTATCATTGCACAAGCAGTTTTTGTGAACTGCTTGTGAAATGCCGCCCCCTGCAGATTCGCTGCCACGCTAGCAGGAGGTGTCAATGAACCCGATCATATAGGATTGGGTGGATTGATGTCCTAAGCCTCAGAGCAGGCGGACCAGTTATGGTTCAGCAGTCTTTAGACCTCTGCTTCATAACTGCTGTTTCTGGTGAGCCTGAAGGCTTGCGTTGAAACAGGGGCATGAAGCTACATTCGGAGCTTGATAATTCGGCCCCAATGTCTGTTACTTTCTGTTATAGTGAGTGCATACTAAATGAATATGAGATGATTTCAGGATGACTGTGATGTGAGATACATGCTAGTATCTCACAGCCACAAAGTGGATAAATTATCATCATTTTTTTTGTGAATATACAAAATAGTGGTGAGAATGTTTTCTGGAAAAGTATACAAATGATCAACAGGATTTCACAGCAAATAACGATGGTGGCAATACTGCATATTTGAAAAGCATGTAAAAGCTGGCATGAAGCCCACGCTGTAGTGAGCGTTAGAAGCGTGTACCCGTTACAATGGCAACAAGTCCCATATAATGATAAGTAAAGGTATTCTTACCGTGCGCCACCCGTATATGCCAGCCGGTCCCAGGGTAGAGGCTGAGTGTCTCGCGCTGTTACAATCCTCTCCTGGATCTCTTCCGACACCTTTCCTGTGTCTCTCAGCATCCTCTGTATCCTCCAATCAGCCTGCCATACCCTCCTCAGCCTATAGCGATAGGGGGGCGCGGTTGCGCCTATGATGCGTCGGATGACGTCAGCTCACCACTGCCTCTGCTCGTTCCGGAACTAAATACCGAATTTAAAACAGTCCTGAACACAGCATGACATTTCCAGTGCTAGACGTGCTTCACAATGGGTAAATAGTCAATGTTGAATCAAAGTGGAAATCAGGAGCACCGGCAGCAAGTTGTTTAAAAAGTAAACATTTAATCTTTACACCTTAGTGTTATTAAAAATATTCCAAATGCTTGGCACAAACAATGGAAATAAAGTTTAGGAAAGTCTGTTGACAACAACCTTACATGTTTCAGCTCCAAGAGCCGTCCTCATAAGCTGCAGCTTATGAGGACGGCTCTTGGAGCTGAAACATGTAAGGTTCTGGAAAAGTAGACAAGCAAAACTGCCACCATATTATATCTTTAGGGTGTCTTGACTAAATCATAAATGCAGTTCTCCTAGGTTATACTGTAAGTGAGAGGGACCAGCAGTTTGGTTCTGATTTATAGCACAACTACGTATCATGGGTAAAAAGTTATTTCCAAATCTATGATGTTTGTAGTTGTTCAGTTCACCAGCACTTAAAAACTCAACAGATAATCAGTTGCTCTAACAGAAAATGTCAGAACAACATAGAACAAATACATCTGTAAATATCATGATTTATTTCCAATGAACCCTTAGTGCACAGCAAGTCTTTTTTTCCTAATATTCCAACTCCCATCCCTAAAGTTACTCGTTTTTGGATAAAAACTTCTGTCTCTGCAAAATCAGTTACAGAGAAATGACTTTCCTTGGAATGTACAGAATGTTTTAAGCTTGTGGTTTACATTTAGCTGTTATTTTTTATGCCAGTTATAAATAATTTTAATTAAACAATCATGAAAGCCAACAAATAGAGCATTTAATAACTTACTGTCTTGTTGGATACATGTTTTTATTTAAAGAAATAAATGGATATATGCAAGTTATACATATACATAATATAGTTGAACATTCAATTACAGATAAGGGATGCAAGCACATATCCATATATATAAATACAAACCAACAACACACAAGAACATACCTGTGTATTGACAAATAAAAAGACATTTTGCTTTAAACCTGAAGAAGGGAGGAAAATATTGAAAGCTTCTAAAATGTATACTACGCCCAATAAAAGGCATCACTATTTACGGCAATACTCTTGTCATTTCAGATTTTGAGTCACTAGACTAAAATACAGTCAATAAAATATGTGGGCTAAACTTATGTCAAATAACTCAGCAGTATTTAGTGCATAAAGACAAACGCATAACAGGTTTCAATTTTCCTGTTGATTTGTCATTTAACTAATTAAAGATTGGGGAATACATTAAACTCATTGGTGTCACTTTTTAACAATTTAGAAGCAATTTAAAGCAATTATACTTTCACACTGAACATTGTTGTATAATAGCTTTTGTTCCTCAATTATATTATACACCTTGAAAGTCTGATGAATAAAATAAATAGTTTCATTGCAAATTGTATGCTTCCATTTGTAACCAGCAAAGCATAAAAATCCTTTTGCACATCTAGCCGTGATTGCATTAGCCTGGTGCAGGTTATCATACAGCAGCAACAAATTAAATGACTTCCCTTCTAGAACATCCATAGAAATGAACCATCAGGTACTGACAACCTCACTCATCACTATTCACACTAATAAAATATGCGATTGCTGATTCTTTAGGCTAAAATCCCTGACTGTGCTCTGTCTATTTCTAACAAGCACAATAGAAGGATAATAGAAGATATACAGCTGTTACCTACCCACACATACATCATCATGATGAGATGGGATTTCTACACAAATCAGAGGTCTCAGTACTTCCCCAGGATAGAGAGCAATGCTGGATTCAGGGTGCAAGGAGCTGGCATTCCTTGCTCGTTCTCCCTGCTTTGTCTTTATTATTGTACAAGATACAGCATATATGTGCAGAATGCTATAATATCACTGCTACCTTCAGCTTGGGAGACAGCTACATTCATGCTGACTTTTATTAAAACTCTCTTGCAGTATTTTCCTTATCTCAGACTTGTCTTGGTGTATTTTTTATAAGTAACATTGACACCCAACTTGCACAATGTAATCCTAATATAAAATTAGTATACTTAATACTTATTTAGGACTGGATTTCAAGTAGAGCGGTATTTATTGCTCCTGCTTGCAAGCTAACTCCACTAGAAATCAGATATTTTTGTGCATCGGGTAAAGCTTATATTACAAGTTTAAAGTAAAATATTTTTGATTGCGCGCAAAATGCAGAAGTTAGAATATTGTGATCGCGTTAATGTATTCCCCCATAGAAGTCAATGGAGCAAAAAATTGGAACAACACCCCACGCACACGCAAACCCAATTGCATATTCTTAACCCCTTAAGGACTGGCATTTCAGGCAAAAACTTCCCCAAAAGACCAGAGCATTTTTGCCATCACTACATTTAAACAGAGAGCCTTTTTAAAAAAAAATTAAGTAGACAACCCAAAGTATTGATCTAGGCCCATTTTGGTATATTTCATGCCATCATTTCACCGTTAACATTGTCACAATTTTAGGTTTCTCACGGAAATTATTTACAAACACCTTGTGCAATCATGGCACAAATGGTTGTAAATGCTTCTCTGGGATTCCCTTTGTTCCAAAATATCAGACATATATGGTTTTGGCCTTGCTTTTTGGTAAATAGAAGGCTGCTAAATGCAGCTGCACACCACACTTGTATTATGCCCAGCAGTGAAGGGGTTAATTAAGTAGTTTGTATGGTTAATTTTAGCTTTAGTGTAGCGATCAGCCTCCGACCTGGCACATCCCACCCCCTGATCCCTCCCTCACCCCCTTCAAACAGCTCTCTTCCCTCCCCCACCTCACAATTGTCACCGCCATCTTAAGTACTGGCAGAAAGTCTGCCAGTACCCAGTTTGCTGCAAATTTGGCTAATAAAATATAAAAAAAAAGACCCATTTTTTTCGGTAGTGTAGCTGACCCCCCTCAATACCCTCCCCCCCTTCCCCTTCAAGATCCCTTTATGTTATCGGATCCCACATGGGATCCCCCTCATTGCTTCTTCTCCCTCCTTCCCCCTCAATGACGTAGTTATTTATTTTATTTTTTTATTCCCTGTGGTGTTGCGGAGCAGTCCCACCCACTTCCGCCCTCGTCCTGTCCCCCTGCAGCGATGGGCTGCCCACCCACCTCCCTCCTTACCCTCTCACCCACCAATGATCATCACTACCGCTGTCCGATGCAGAGAGGGCCACAGAGTACATCTGCAAATCTATTTCTGCAGTGCCCCAATCGTGGGGCATGCAGAAATAGCGCAATCTCGCTATTTTGAGCGAGATCATGGCAGAGAGAAGCCCAGGGTACGGTGCTGGTCGTTAAGGGGTTAAGTGCACTAACTAGAAATGAAAATATGAATATTTCAGAATTCTAATGTTCTTCAAATCACAAATGATGTTCTATTTATGCATAAATGCATATTTCTACATATATCTGATGGTATTTTGGTACAATTTATATCTATACCTATATATATATATATATATATATATATATATATATGTATATATATATATATAGGTCGTATATAGATCGTGAATGAGCATGCTTGATGACGAATACGGAAGGTGGGACTGCTGGCAATAGTTAGAACCATTAATCTGGAAGAAAGCAAGAGAGCGGAGGAACAGTTAGATCGCAATAATATAAATATTTATAAAAAACATTAAAAAGATTGGAAAAAAAAAATAGCGACTACACTAAATTAGAATAGATGAAACCATAGCCGTATTCATATATAGTTAAATTTACTTCCACTTTAAAGCCCTTTGCCTGCCTTTTTTTTTTCTAACACGAGACCTCATATCTTTGAAACTTTATAACTTTTTAATGCATTTTTTAAAATATTTTTTATCAGGCAGTGTTATAAATGAAACTGTACTTTTTCATGTATATCTATTTTTGGTGTGTTTTGTGACACTTTTTTCTTTCGCTAAACAGTTTACCAGAGCTCTGAGGTTGCGCTATCCTGATGCGTGTTAAATTCAATTGTGTATGCGAGGTACAGCGAATCATGTCCACTCGACTATTAATAAATCTACCCCATAATCACAACTGAGTGTCTGAATGCAGGTGCTGAGTCATGTGACGATTTACTTTGTCCTATTTTTAGTAAATCGCTGTCAATACAATCAGTGAAAATTTTACTACAAGCATTTCTGCAAATTCATGTGTCTCATCAAATATAAACTGCACTTGTGTGAATTTCAGTTCCTATAATATCCCTTTAATTTTATTATTTTTATGATGATGATAGCAAACATTTAATTTAATTTACATGTATTAAATTATATGAACCTGTGATTGTAACAACAAATAACTGGCAAAATGTAACACTCACCTAGAGCTAACAATCATTGTTTAAAATAAATAATTAAATACATAAAAAAATAGATAGATAGATAGATAGATAGATAGATAGATAGATAAAGGATAGATAGATGATAGAAAGTTAGATAGATTGATTGATTGATTGATTGATTGATTGCTAGATAGATAATAGATAGATGATAGATAGATAGATAGATACATATTACAATTTCTATAAATACACTGTATAGATAGATAGATAAATGATAGATAGATAGATAGATATATGATAGATAGATAGATTGATAGAAGGGTATATAGATAGTTTGATAGATAGACAATAGAAAGATAGATAGATAGATAGATAGATAGGATAGATAGATAGATAGATAGATAGATACATATTACAATTTCTATAAATACACTGTATAGATAGATAGATAAATGATAGATAGATAGATAGATAGATAGATATATGATAGACAGATAGATTGATAGAAGGGTATATAGATAGTTTGATAGATAGACAATAGAAAGATAGATAGATAGATAGATAGATAGATAGATAGATAGATAGATAGATATATGATAGATAGATAGATTGATAGAAGGGTATATAGATAGTTTGATAGATAGACAATAGAAAGATAGATAGATAGATAGATAGATAGATAGATAGATAGATAGATAGATACACATACATCTTACAATTTCTATTGATTCCGCAGTCAAGGTCCCGTTGCTATCACTCATACTTTCCTACAACCATCTGCTGACATATCACAGCTACTGCTACTATAGCTGAATAAAAAGCATCAAATAGTACAGTGATAAGTCTATTTACAGGTCCATAAAATGATTACGCAATTCTCCTTTCTTTTCTTATCAAAGTAGTTTTTATTTAGGTAGAATTTTCTTGTAGAAAAATAGTTAACCCCTTTTTGTTGTTCATAAAGAGCTAGCACATTTTGCATAGCTCTCTTTGGCAATCTAGGGGTTAAGAAGACATCTTGGTATATATTTAATAAGGTTTGAAAATAAATTTGCTGACATTTTTATTATCAGTATAATAAATATTTAGTCCTCTAAATTAATGTCTGTAGAAACAATGTGCAGTAATTATCACATGAATCAGTAATTATCACATGACATTAATTATCACATGACTCAGTAATTATCACATGACTTAGTAATTATCACATGACTTATTAATTATCACATGACTCAGTAATTATCACATGACTCAGTAATTATCACATGACTTAGTAATTATCACATAACTCATTTTGCCTAGCTGTGAAATTAAGATCAGAGATCAGAGTAAAGGGGGCTGTGCAGAATTAGACTTTGAGATAGCTCTTGTGCACCTTACTCTGTTAAAATCTTTATGAAACAGAGATATATTTTTTCTCAAGTTGACTAATATTGATTGAAATCTTTCTCTCATCTTCAGCTTTTACTTTATAAGCAGAAACAAGTACAGAAGGAATAAACACATTGGATACTTGTCTTTTAGCTGGATAACAGGTGGGTCTGGGCAAACTAAATACAGTTTTACAGTAAGCATAGCTAGATATATCACTACAAACCACTCATGGGCAGCCCTCATACAATTCTAAAGGGGCTTTATCTGGATGTCCTATCAACGTGTGATCTAATTCCATAGAAAGTGATAGCTCTTTGGAACGCAGAATCTCACAGTGAATGTCATATGGAGCATTCAGCTCTGATAGACACTTTTTTAAAGGACATAACAATCTAATTACACTGTTTTCAGTGTAATCTTCCTTTCATTCATTTCTAGTTTAACAGCTGTGTTTTAAAACAAACTCCAGCTCCTACTAATCATGTGCAAAAGTGCACAGTATATACATATATGTATGTTGTGATTGGCTAATGCCTGTCACATGATACAGGGGGGTGAAAATGGATAAACGTTACAATTCTCCAGAAATGTTACCACTACTCATTCATATTTAACGTAAGTGCTATTGGATTCTCTTTGTATTGTGTATTTGTCAGTTATTCAAATCTACTGTTAGCAGTCCTTTAAAAATAACTATTACCTTTCTGATTACTACACTTTATTATCTTGCAGATGTTTTTATGTATATAAAAGTATTACAATAATACTACACTTTATTATCTTGCAGATGTTTTTATGTATATAAAGTATTACAATAATACTACACTTTATTATCTTGCAGATGTTTTTATGTATATAAAAGTATTACAATAATACTACACTTTATTATCTTGCAGGTGTTTTTATGTATATAAAAGTATTACAATAATACTACACTTTATTATCTTGCAGGTGTTTTTATGTATATAAAAGTATTACAATAATACTACACTTTATTATCTTGCAGATGTTTTTATGTATATAAAAGTATTACAATAATACTACCTTTATTATCTTGCAGGTGTTTTTATGTATATAAAAGTATTACAATAATACTACCTTTATTATCTTGCAGATGTTTTTATGTATATAAAAGTATTACAATAATACTACACTTTATTATCTTGCAGATGTTTTTATTTATATAAAAGTATTACAATAATACTACACTTTATTATCTTGCAGATGTTTTTATGTATATAAAAGTATTACAATAATACTACACTTTATTATCTTGCAGATGTTTTTATGTATATAAAAGTATTACAATAATACTACACTTTATTATCTTGCAGATGTTTTTATGTATATAAAAGTATTACAATAATACTACACTTCATTATCTTGCAGATGTTTTTATGTATATAAAAGTATTACAATAATACTACACTTTATTATCTTGCAGATGTTTGTATGTATATAAAAGTATTACAATAATACTACACTTTATTATCTTGCAGATGTTTTTATGTATATAAAAGTATTACAATAATACTACCTTTATTATCTTGCAGATGTTTTTATGTATATAAAAGTATTACAATAATACTACACTTTATTATCTTGCAGATGTTTTTATGTATATAAAAGTATTACAATAATACTACCTTTATTATCTTGCAGATGTTTTTATGTATATAAAAGTATTACAATAATACTACCTTTAGGTTGTATGCAATTATTACCTACATGACATAAGATATTGTTGTTTATATTTGTTTCCATCCCCTCTCCAAATTGTTCCATTTTGCCAATGTAAATATACAAATTCCAAAATCCAAACTATTTCAAAATCCAAAACGTTTGTTGTCCTGAGCAGTTGGGATAAAGGATTTTGTACCTGAACACATTTTACATTCAATAAGCTTTTAAAATGCATATTGTATTGAGTACTGTACTGTATGTAGTCATCTCCCCTTCACATATGGAAATGCAATCTACCTTTGAAGTTACAATTTTTCTTTAGAGTATCCTGTGAAGAATCTTGTAGCACTGACAGATCTGTTTAGATCATTTTACCTTTAGATACCTTTAGATAATCAATGCAAATTCCCTCAGGAAAAAATGAATGATTTAGACTGCCATACCCTTTAAATCCATCTGCTTGTCACTTACTTTTACATACACAAGAAATGTAACAACTTTTGCTGTGGTTTTATATAAAGCTTAAAACAACGGCTGCAGAGAAGAAATGTACAGGAAATTATTTTTCGGATTTTTCCTATAGGCAGTAGAGGAGCAGTGTGGCAGCAGTTTAAATTTATACAACGATAAAGTAAAAGCTACTGCTACTGCTACCACACAGCAGCAACATAAAAACAATTGTTATTTTATTTTTTATGGGATCAGGACTCACAATAATAAAAGTGAAGGTTACCTACTTTTCGAAGGACACGTGGAAGTATCAACTGACAAGGACATAGCTGAATCACAATTTAATAGTATAAACTTTACATTTGAAAAATACAAAGAACACACAGCGCCCACCGACTCAAGGTAACTCTAAAAACAATTTATTTGTGCGCATGAAAATAAAGATTTACACTTACAAGATTGCAGTGTTTACACAGCCTTTCATATAAATGACAGCGGTTGTCCGATATTTACCAGAAGCTGACTTTTGCTTTGCAAAGCAAAAAACACTAACACCCCTGAAGAAGTTTGCTCATTGCAAATGAAACGCGTAGGGTAATTTGAGGGATAACAATAGTGAGGGCTTCCAGGTTACCGAATACCAGCTGGGAGAAACAGGTCAGGATCCAGCCTTTTCGAGCTGCCGAGATTCAGTTATAGAGACCGCTGATGAGAAGAAGCAGCTGTGACTGAGAACCTAAACATAGACGGGGATCCAAGACTGTTTACTCTGAGTCAGCTTCTGGGAAATATCGGACAACCGCTGTCATTTATATGAAAGACTGTGTAAACAGTGAAATCTTGTAAGTGTAAATCTTTATTTTCATGCGCACAAATAAATTGTTTTTAGAGTTACCTTGAGTCGGTGGGCGTTGTGTGTTCTTTGTATTTTTCAGCTTGTTTCGTTTGCCGGGTCCAGGATACCCGGATTACACACTGAGCAGCAACCGATTAAAGGAGAAAAAGGACAGTTGCCTACTTTGAATTGAAAATCATATTGGAACGAATCATTCATCATTATTTGGACTTTTTATATGCATGGTAACTGATTTATGCCCCTTATTACTTTTTATTAGTTTTTAAGAGGTAAACATTTTTCAAATTTTTTAAGATTTTACAAGGTTTTATGAAGGTGATCTTGTGTTCAGATTCATCATATTCAGTATTTATATATATATATATATATATATATATATATATATATATATATATATATAATATTCTCTAGCCTGCAGGGAGCGCTGAGATTTGTGTGTATATATATACATTTCTTAAACATAAACTTTACATTTGAAGCCTTTCCCCCTGCAGAAAATACTTACCTACTTTAGAGTGATGGCACATGAACAAATTAATTAATTAAATTAAATTAATACATCATAACTATTGATTATGTTTTTCTAGATTTGTTTCATCATAATTTAAATGCTTATGTCTATTAAGTATCATAAACATCATACCATGAATGCAAATGTCTATTTTTATCATCATCATGATCATCATAATCTGAATGCTCATTTCTATATGGTAACATAATCATCTTTATAATCAGAATGCTTGTCTATTTGATACCATCAGCAACATGATCATCATAATCCACATGCACGTATCTATTAGGTATCAGCATGGTCATGATCATCATAATCCGAATGTACAATTCTATTAGCTACCATCATAATCCAAATTCACATTTCTATTAGGTACCATCATCATCATGATCATCATTATCCAAAAGCACTTGTGTATTAGGCACCATTATCATCATCATGATCATTATAATCCACATGCACTTGTCTTATTAGGCACCATTATCAACATCATTATCATCATAATCCGAATGCTCATGTCTATAATGTAAAATCATCACTATGATCATCATAATCCAAATGCTCATGTCTATTAAATACCAACATCATCACTATGATCATCATAATCGGAATGCTTATTTCTATAAGGTACCATCATCATAATCTAAATGCTCATGTATATTAGATACCCTCATCATCATCATAATCCAAATGCACATGTCTATCAGGTATTATCATCATCACCGTAATGCTCATGTCTATCAGCTATTATCATCATCACCGTAATGCTCATGTCTATCAGCTATTAGCATCATCATTGTAATGCTCATGTCTATCAGGTATTATCATCATCATCAGAATGCTTATGTCTATCATGTATTATCATCATCGTAATGCTTATGTCTATAAGGTATTATCATCGTAATGCTCATGTCTATTAGGTATTATCATCATCATCAGAATGCTCATGTCTATCAGGTATTATCATCATCACCGTAATGCTCATGTCTATCAGCTATTATCATCATCATTGTAATGCTCATGTTTATCAGGTATTATCATAATCATCAGAATGCTCATGTCTATCATGTATTATCATCATCATCGTAATGCTCATGTCTATCAGGTATTATCATTATCATCGTAATGCTCATGTCTATCAGTTATTATCATCATCATCATCATCATCATCATCATCATCAGAATGCTCATGTCTATCAGGTATTATCATCATCATCGGAATGCACATGTCTATTAGCTATCATCATCATCATAATCCAAATGCGCATGTCTATTAGGTATAATCATCATCATCATAATCCAAATAAACGTCTATTAGGTATAATCATCATCATCATAATCATCATAATCCAAATGCTAAATTCTATAAGGTACCATCATCATTGTAATCGGAATGTTCATGTCTATCAGGTATCATCATCATCATGATCATCATAATCCACATTCATGTATCTATTAGGTATCATCTTTATCACGATAATCATAATCCAAATGCTCATGTCTATCATGTATTATCATCATCATTGTAATGATCATGTCTATCAGGTATTATCATCATCATCAGAATGGTCATGTCTATCAGGTATTATCATCATCATCAGAATGTTCATGTCTATCAGGTATTAGCATCATCATCGGAATGCTCATGTCTATCAGGTATTATCATTATCATCATCGTAATGCTCATGTCTATAAGGTATTATCATCATTATCGGAATGTTCATGTCTATCAGGTATTATCATCATCATCATCGGAATGTTCATATCTATCAGGTATTATCATCATGATCGGAATGCTCATGTCTATCAGGTATTATCATCATCATCGGAATGCTCTTATCTATCATGTATTATCATCATCATCATCATCATCATAATACTCATGTCTATCAGGTATTAACATCATCATCGTAATGCTCATGTCTATCAGGTATTATCATCATCATCATCGTAATGCTCATGTCTATCAGGTATTATCATCATCATCGGAATGTTCATGTCTATCAGGTATTATCATCATGATCGGAATGCTCATGTCTATCAGGTATTATCATCATCATCGGAATGCTCATGTCTATCAGGTATTATTATCATCATCAGAATGTTCATGTCTATCAGGTATTATCATCATGATCGGAATGCTCATGTCTATCAGGTATTATCATCATCATCATCATCGGAATGCTCATGTCTATCATGTATTATCATCATCATCGTAATGCTCATGTCTATCAGCTATTATCATCTTCACCGTAATGCTCATGTCTATCAGCTATTATCATCATCATTGTAATGCTCATGTTTATCAGGTATTATCATCATCATCATCATCAGAATGCTCATGTCTATCATGTAATATCATCATCATCGTAATGCTCATGTCTATCAGGTATTATCATCATCATCATCAGAATGCTCATGTCTATCAGGTATTATCATCATCATCGGAATGCACATGTCTATTAGCTATCATCATAATCATCATAATCCAAATGGGCATGTCTATTAGGTATAATCATCATCAACATCATCATCCAAATACATGTCTATTAGGTATAATCATCACCATCATCATAATCATCATAATCCAAATGCTAAATTCAATAAGGTACCATCATCATTGTAATCGGAATGTTCATGTCTATCAGGTATCATCATCATCATGATCATCATAATCCACATTCATGTATCTATTAGGTATCATCTTTATCATGATAATCATAATCCAAATGTTCATGTCTATCATGTATTATCATCATCATCGTAATGATCATGTCTATCAGGTATTATCATCATCATCAGAATGTTCATGTCTATCAGGTATTATCATCATCATCGGAATGTTCATGTCTATCAGGTATTATCATCATCATCGGAATGCTCATGTCTATCAGGTATTATCATCATCATCGGAATTCTCATGTCTATCAGGTATTATCATCATCAGAATGTTCATGTCTATCAGGTATTATCATCATCATCAGAATGTTCATGTCTATCAGGTATTATTATCATCTTTAGAATGCTCATGTCTATCAGGTATTATCATCATCATCGGAATGTTCATGTCTATCAGGTACTATCATCATCATCGGAATGCTCATGTCTATCAGGTATTATCATCATCATCGTAATGTTCATGTCTATCAGGTATTATCATCATCATCGGAATGCTCATGTCTATCAGGTATTATCATTATCATCATCGTAATGCTCATGTCTATCAGGTATTATCATCATTATCGGAATGCTCATGTCTATCAGGTATTATCATCATCATCGGAATGTTCATGTCTTTCAGGTATTATCATCATGATCGGAATGCTCATGTCTATCAGGTATTATCATCATCATCGGATGCTCATATCTATCATGTATTATCATCATCGTAATGCTCATGTCTATCAGGTATTAACATCATCATCGTAATGCTCATGTCTATCAGGTATTATCATCATCATTGTAATGCTCATGTCTATCAGGTATTATCATCATCATCGGAATGTTCATGTCTATCATGTATTATCATCATCATCAGAATGCTCATGTCTATCAGGTATTATCATCATCATTGGAATGCTCATGTCTATCAGGAAATTATTATCATCATCAGAATGTTCATGTCTATCAGGTATTATCATCATGATCGGAATGCTCAAGTCTATCAGGTATTATCATCATCATCATCATCATCATCGGAATGCTCATGTCTATCATGTATTATCATCATCATCATCGAATTGCTCATGTCTATCAGGTATTATCATCATCATCGGAATGTTCATTTCTAACAGGTATTATCATCATGATCGGAATGCTCATGTGTATCAGGTATTATCATCATCATCGGAATGCTCATGTGTATCATGTATTATCATCATCATCGGAATGCTCATGTCTATCAGGTATTATAATCATCATTGGAATGTTCATGTCTATCAGGTATTATCATCATCATCGGAATGCTCATGTCTATCAGGTATTATCATCATCATCGTAATGTCCATGTCTATCAGGTATTATCATTATCATCATTGTAATGTTCATGTCTATCAGGTATTATCATCATGATCTGAATGCTCATGTCAATCAGGTATTATCATCATCATCATCGGAATGCTCATGTCTATCAGGTATTATCATCATCATCATCGTAATGCTCATATCTATCAGGTATTATCATTATCATCATCGGAATGTTCATGTCTATCAGGTATTATCATCATGATCAGAATGCTCATGTCTATCAGGTATTGTCATCATCATCGGAATGCTCATGTCTATCAGGTATTGTCATCATCATCATCATCATCGTAATGATCATGTCTATCAGGTATTATCATCATCATCGGAATGTTCATGTCTATCAGGTATTATCATCATGATCGGAATGCTCATGTCTATCAGGCATTATCATCATCATTGGAATGCTCATGTCTATCATATATTATCATCATCATCGGAATGCTCATGTCTATCAGGTATTATCATCATCATCGGAATGCTCATGTCTATCATGTATTATCATCATCATCATAATGCTCATGTCTATCATGTATTATCATCATCATCGGAATGCTCATGTCTATCAGGTATTATCATCATCATCGTAATGTTCATGTCTATCAGATATTATCATCATTATCGGAATGCTCATGTCTATCAGGTATTATCATCATCGTAATGTTCATGTCTATCAGGTATTATCATCATCATCGGAATGCTCATGTCTATCAGGTATTATCATCATCATCGGAATGCTCATGTCTATCAGGTATTATCATCATTATCTTAATGCTTATGTCTATCAGGTATTATCAACATCATCGGAATGCTCATGTCTATCAGGTATTATCAACATCATAGGAATGCTCATGTCTGTTAGGTATAATCAGCATCATCATGATCATAATTATCATCAATATTGAATCAATAAGCCAGCATAGTTTACTTTCAGTTTAGCTGCATACATTTTTATTCCCCTAGACCCTCACAGAAACTCACTTTGAAAAGTCAGCTTTTTATATTTTTTGTAGCATTTACCTAATCTAATTAAACATATGTCCTAGTTAATTCCAACTTCACATAAACCTCACATAAAAATCACTTACACATAAATTTAAAATAATCATTACTTCGAAAACTTTTCTGGAACATTTTATTTTCCTACTAATGATTCTACATAAAATAGCATATTATATTTAGTTGTTAGTCAATCATTGTATGTTAGCCAATTTAGTGCTAGATTATGAGTGTAGTGGTAGGTTGCACTCCCACTAGCGCGTTAACTTTGCTAGATAGAGAGGAGTCTTTTTCTGCACATCGAGTTGCGCTCGTATTACAAGTTGAAAGCAAAATGTTTTCCATCGTGCACTAGCCCGATGCCCACAAAAAGCCAAACTTGGTATATCGCCAGCGTGTTCACGTATTTCCCCATACACTTCAATAGAGCACGAAAAAAGGGGAGAAAAACGAACATGAAGCGTGAACAGTGGGAAAAACTAACAACTTTACAGGCGCGTGTACCCAATATCGTTAACTCAAGTGCGCTACCCGACATGAAATATTTATACTTCACATTTCAGTGTTCTTCACATAGAAGAATATGTTCTATTTATTCATCAATAAATATTTATATATACCTGATATTTTTTGTAAATGTTTCTAATAGAAAGGTACATAATTTAAAAAAACACAGTTAATACCACTAAGTGTAGGACAACACATCAAACAAGGGTTTCAACCACAAGAAACAATGTAAAAAGTAAATAAACAATAAACGTGGAATAAAATTCCATTGTCTATACATAGGTACATAAATAACTACATATTGAATCTATGTTATAAGGTCCAATATTAGTCAAATAAATTATACACAAGTGTCAAGTATGTAAGCAACTGATTTAATACCTAGTAAGAAGAAAGAAAAATAATAAACATAAAGAGAAAAAGAATAAAGAAAGATCAAAATTCTGCTTAAAACAGCACCATATTGTTACAACTAGCATTGTCAATACTTTATTAGTAACATAAGCAGTAATGTAGACACAACGGTAAAAAAGATAAAAAGACTCCTATTCTTAACTATGATATCCTACATATTTATACAAAAAAAGTATGTACATATACATCAGTAGCAACACATGTTTTCAAAGATATGTGGGAGTGAATATCCTGCAAAGCGCACAACATTGGCCTAATAAGTATACTTATGTGTCTCATGCTATTTGGTTCAATTCCTCTGGTAAGAAGATCAGTTTGTGTTAAATTCCAGGTGTCATTCATGATCTGTTCCACCTCAGCTTGTTTATATCCTCTTTGTATGAATTTTAACCTCATTGCTTCCAGTTGTTTTTCTTTATTCTTCATGTCACTGTTGTTACGGATCACTCTCATTTGTGATCTTATAATTCCTTTCTTCAGTGCTTGCGGGTGGAAGGAGTTGGCTGTGAGTAAGGAATTTCGGTCTGTTGGCTTAGAATAGAGGTTTGTTCCAATTCTTATCTCTGGGTTACTCATGTCTTTATAACCCCTAATCTGCCGACCGGACCTTGCCGCCACTATAATAAATGTATTAACCCCTAAATCACCTCACTCCCGCCTCAAAAACCCTATAATAAATAGTATTAACCCCTAATCTGCCCTCCCTAACATCGCTGACACCTAACTTCAAGTATTAACCCCTAATCTGCCGACCGGACCTCGCCGCTACTCGAATAAAGTTATTAACCCCTAAAGCTAAGTTTAACCCTAACACCCCCTAAGTTAAATATAATTTAAATCTAACAAAATAAAATAAATCTTATTAAATAAATTAATCCTATTTAAAACTAAATACTTACCTGTAAAATAAACCCTAAAATAGCTATAATATAACGAATAATTATATTGTAGCTATTTTAGGATTTATATTTATTTTACAGGCAACTTTGTATTTATTTTAACTAGGTACAATAGCTATTAAATAGTTATTTACTATTTAATAGCTACCTAGTTAAAATAATTACAACATTACCTGTAAAATAAATCCTAACCTAAGTTAAAATTAAACCTAACACTACACTATCAATAAATTAATTAACTAAACTACCTACAATTATCTACAATTAAATCAACTAAACTAAATTACACAAAAAAAACACTAAATTACAAAAAATAAAAAAAGATTACAAGAATTTTAAACTAATTACACCTACTCTAAGCCCCCTAAAAAAATAACAAAGCCCCCCAAAATAAAAAAATGCCCTACCCTAATCTAAAATAAAAAGTTAACAGCTCTTTTACCTTACCAGCCCTTAAAAGGGCCTTTTGCGGGGCATGCCCCAAAGTAATCAGCTCTTTTGCATTTAAAAAAAACATACAATACCCCCCCAACATTACAACCCACCACCCACATACCCCTAATCTAACCCAAACCCCCCTTAAAAAACCTAACACTAAGCCCCTGAAGATCTCCCTACCTTATCTTCACCACGCCGGGTATCACCGATCCGTCGAGAAGAGGCTCCGACCTGTCCGGTAAGAAGAGGACATCCGGACCGGTAGACATGTTCATCCAGGCAGCGTCTTCTATCTTCATCCATCCGGCGCGGAGCGGGACCATCTTGAATCAGCTGACGCGGATCCATCCTCTTCTTCCGGCGACTCCCGACGAATGAAGGTTCCTTTAAGTGACATCATTCAAGATGGCGTCCCTCGAATTCCGATTGGCTGATAGGATTCAGCCAATTGGAATTAAGTTAGGAAAAATCTGATTGTTTTGTTCAACATTTTAGTCGAGCTAACAGTTAACCAGATCTCTGAATTTGCCCTATCCCCGGCGCATGTTAAATTCAATTAAGCTCAAACTAACGCATTTAATTTCAACTTGTAATAAGCACATTACTTCCAGTAAATGCAAAGAGCTGCGATAAACTCCTTTTCGCCCGAACGCAACTGTTAGAGCGCCATTTGTAATCTAGCCCTTAGATTGAGTTTACTCCTTTACTCACTCTTTAGTTTACATACATTACAGGTTATCTATTATATGTGAGATTTAAATAGTTGGACTCTAAATAAAATGATGCTTTAGAAAAGTCAACTAAGGACGTAGAAATTGCGTGGATGACAATACTGCCAGGTGAGATTCACATTCATTTCAAAACAGAATAATTGTTTTATGGATCTTGCAAAATCTGCTGCAGAGAATTGCTTGGCACAGTGGAAAATTTGCATCTATTTCAATCCTTGGATTTGCCTATTTCACAAATCATTCCAAAGAATGAGTTTACAGCCAAGATGAACATGTTTAATTGGTACAGTGATAAAGGTACAAGTGTACGCACCTGTCACTTGATTGTAATAAGGGACCAAAAATTCCTTTTACTCAGCATTCTATGAATGTGCAAATATTCATCATTATATTGTTCTAAAATTACATTTTCTGATTAAGTAGACACAGAGCATTAAGCTGTGTTTCTAAGAGGTAAAAGTTTGTGATGAATTCAGCACTATGCTAGGGAAGGTGAAATACAAGACAAATATAAATAGGAAACAAAATATGCCATTATTCCTACCATTTAGTGAAATAAAAGAACATCTAAAATAGTTTGTCTTTTACATTTAATGGACTATTACATAAAGCAGCATTTTGCTTGTGTTTACTTTTTTTGTAGAAGATGACAAAGTCTTGCATGAGAATATATCTCCCCCGCAGACTAAACTGCTCTGTAGCATAACTCAGACAATGATCTGACTTTAAACTGAAGTATTAGCCTAGATTCATCAAACCTTAATTCAGTTTCACCAAGACAAAAGATATTAGTTGTGACAAGGGGTCACATTTAAAGGCTAGTGAAAATAAATTTTAGGGCCTTTAGCTGGACAGGAGAATTCCCTGAGCTAGACAATGGAATCCTTTAGTTAGACAGGGGAATTCCTTAAGTTGAACACGGGAATTCCTTTAGCTGGACAGTGGAATTCCTTTAGTTGGAAAGGGAATTCCTTTAGTTGGAAAGGGAATTCATTTAGTTGGACAGGGGAATTCATTTTGTTGAGAAAAGGGAATTCTTTTAGCTAGAGAGGGGAATTCATTTAGATGGACAGGGGAATTCATTTAGTTGGACAGGAGAATTCCTTTAGTTGGAAAAGGGAAATTCCTTTAGCTGGACAGGGCAATTCCTTTAGCTGGACAAGGGAATTCCTTTGGTTGGAAAATGGGAATTCATTTAGCTGGACAGGGAAATTCCTTTAGCTGCACAGGGGAATTTCTTCAGTTGGACAGGGGAATCCCTTTAGCTGGACAGGGGAATTCCTTTAGTTAGGAAGGGGAATTCCTTTAGTTAGAAAGGGGAATTCCTCTACCTGGACAGGGGAATTCCTTTAGCTGGACAGGGGAATTCCTTTTAGCTGGACAGGGGAATTTCTTTAGCTGGACAGTGGAATTCCTTTAGCTGAATGGGGGAATTCCTTTAGCTGGATAGGAGAATTAATACTGTGTGTCTGAAGTTCTCTTATTATACTCAGAATCCAGTGTTATTTCTTGTGATACATTTCTGACAATTATTTACGTTATTTAAGTTATTAATGTCAGTTGTTTTTTAATTATAAAACTAGATATTAAATAGGATCTGTAACATTTGAAAGTTATGGAAGTTTTTCTTCTATCATCCTCATTTACTATGTTATTATACAAGTTTTAATTTTTGTTATAAATTAAACAAGGAAATTAAAAAAATGTTTTCCACTTTTCATTTCTCCTTTGCATTTGTAAGCAGTCAGTAGTGAATGTATTTCTTGTGTTGCACTATACACTAGGACTACTAGATTGCTGTCCATTACCACTCCCCAACAATGTTATCTCCTATTTGCCTCATATTTGTCACAACCGGAGACCAGGGCACAGGGCAGAGTCATGAGAGAAGACAACCAGAATTTATTGGTGTGTAATAAAATTAATAAATAAAACATCTGTAAAGCATAGGAGTGTGAGTTTTCCTACTAAATAACTACCCCTCACAATTTGCTGTCCCTTTACATTCTGCTGCTCTAGGCACATACCTAGCTCACCTAAGCCAAACTGCACCCCAGAGAGTGGGCTCTCACATTCTTTTTTAACAGATTAAAATTAGCTTTTAAAATCATGTTTCACATGGATATTCTTAATAAATGAATTGACGGCCTCTGTTCACTGATATAAGGATTCTCACCTTATGGTGCACAAATTAATTTGTGATTACGGAATTTCCAAATTAGAGAGATATTTAGTTCTGGCTGCAATACAGCAAGTGCTGAGTAAGGACTAGTATTTGTGCAGTGACATTAGGTCTGGCTTTTATTCTTCCACAAAAGATTTTTGTAATTGGTTTATCACAGCATCAAACTCCTCCACTAGATGTAATGCAGTAAGTGATGTTTAGCTTCCACTTTACTTAAAGTATTTTACACATTTTATTTACTACTTAGCCGACCAAGTGAGAGCATTAGTCAGGCAGAGAGCTTTGGAGTCCCAAATCTGGGTACCTTTGTTTATTGAGCAGTTTTCCATTTTGCAGACAGACATGGGAGTCAGGTGTAGGATGTCTCAAAGGGGGGGATAGGATGCAGGTCAGTTTTAGACAGATTGAAATTGAGGTTGTGCAAAGACATTCAAGAGGAAATTTCAGAGATAGTTAGTAATCTGATTGTGTAAAGAGGGAAGGGTTTCAGGAGAGGAAAGATAGATTTGGGAATCATCAGCATATAAGTGGTACTGGGATCCAAAGGAGGATATAAGGTTTACAACAGAGGATGTATGGAGAGGAAAAAAGCAAGGGACTCAAGACAGAGCCTTGCGGTACTATAACTAAGAGAGGCAACGGATCAGAGGATATGCTGCTAAAGGAGACTATAATCAAGCGGTTTGAGAGATATGTAGTAGAGTTGTACAAGATCGAAAATTTTGTTTCGGTTCGGTTTGGATCGATTCAGATTTTTTTCGAATTTTGGTTCGGATCGATTAAAATTCGGAAAAATTTGAATCAATTTGTTTCGGATTCGTTTCGGATTCATTCGGATTTGAATAAATTCGGCTGGATTCGTTTCGGTTCGGTTCGGAAATTCGGAATTTCGGTATGTGTTAGGTGGGATATGCTGTGTATTAGACTAGTATTATGTACTGTATATTAGGAGTAACCCATAGCAGAGTGATATAACCTAATATACTGTACAATACTAGTGTAATCCATTGCCATCCGAATCTACCGAATAAATTCGAACTAATTCGGATTTATTCATAGATTCGACACTATTTTAATTCGGAAATTCGAATCGATCTGAATCTTCGAATTTACTGAATTCGGCTGAATTTCCAAATCGATCCGAAATAAATCGCACATATCTAATATGTAGCAAACCTGGTGAGGACTGTGTCTCAGATGCCAAATTAATGTATCGTTTTCAAGAGGAGAGGATGGTCAATTTTGCCAAAAGCCTCAGATAGATACAGAAGAATTAGTAAAGAGTAGTGTCCCTTTTGTTTAGTTGATAGAAGATATTTGTTACTTTAGTAAGAGGAATTTCTTTTGTGTGTTGCAGTCGATCAAGTAAAGAGTCAGTTGAAAGAAATTGAGTAAAGCGATTATAGACTAGTTGATCCAATAATTTGAAGGCAAAGTGAAGTAATGGATGCTTGAATGCATCAGGAAATGTGCCTGTGGTAAGAGACGGGTTACATAGATGAGCTAGGGCCAGTGTTAGAGAAGCAGAGAAAAGGAAGAAGTTGTGAAGGGATAGGGTCAAGTGGTTGTGAGATGAGCAGAAGATATGAGTGTGAAGACGTCTACCCCTGTTACAGGAAGAAAGTAACAGAGAGTTTTGTAAGAGAGAGATGTCTTTTCTAATTGTGTTGATTTTTGAAGTGATCAGCAATAGTCTAAGCAGTGAGTTTGGTAGTGAACGGTGGTACAGGCGTATTTAGAAGAAAATTAATAGGTTGAGAACAGCATTATTGGGATGGATGCATAAGTTTACAGAAGGGAGGAGAAATAGACTTGTTTGGCCAGGATGAGGGCAAAGTTGTATGACAGGAGGATGATTTTATGATGCAGAAAAACAGCACAGGGGCATGATGTTCTCTACTGACATCACTGAAGATTGCTGGTCTGTTTGGTGCGCCATGGTTGTCATTGAGTGCATGATATACAGTGATCAGAGTCGTGTTGATTTTAGTGCAGAATTATACTGTAAGGCCACAAGTTCTGGGCATGATATGCATAACATTTTAGAGAATAGAGGTTTCAGTTGAGCCAGGCTTCAAAGTAACCTAGAAATTGTGATGCTGGGTCAGGAGGCCAATAGATAATAGCAACGTGGAGAGTTACAGGAAAGAAGAGGGGGATAGTGTGAACTTCAAAATATGAGAAGGTAAGAGAGGGGGTGAAGGAATGCAATGGAAGGTACAGTATGAAGACAGAATAATGAATACTCCCCCTCCTTGTCTGTCTACTGGCCTTGGAGTGCTACTGAAGTGCAGACCTCCATAGGACAGAGACTCTAATTCAGCTGTGTTAGAGGAGGAGAGACATGTTTTTGTGAGGACTTAATAGGTTAAGAAAACAAGAGGATTGCAGAGTATTAACAAAAGTGCAGTTAATGAAGTTGAGAGGGATACGTGAGCATGATTTTAAAGGTGTCAGTCAGGGTAGTGAAAAGAGAAAGGCGAAGAGTGGACCCGGGTTAGATATGAAAATAAGAGTGTGTCTTATGTGGTTGTCTAAGCTTAGTCTTAGTGCAGCATGGCTGGCTGAGTGAGGTGACATTGGAATAGAGTTCATGTGTGTTGTAGAGGGGAAAAGATAGAAGAGTCTGAGTGATGTTTGTGAAAGGAAGAGATGTAAATTTAAGTTGAAAAGAGGATAGAGGATAAAAGGAAAATATGAGAAAATGTTGCATGTTTAACTTACAGGGGATATTTAGGGAGATTAAATATAAGATAGTACCTGTTGATTAGTTGTCCCCATATTTGTCTAACTCTGTGTATAACTTCAAACACACATAAACTATACACATGCTGCAAATGCCCTGCCAAGCTTTACTATGGAACCTAACTTAAACTGCAGTTATCTGAAGGAGAGCTGCAGCACCGGTGCAAACATGACAGCACTAAAATGCAGTGAAAGATGGTGACATCATGACTAGAGAGAGGCGGAAAATGACCTCACTACTCAATATTGTAATTAGTGTTTATTGTCCCTTTAAAGAGAGAGTAAACACCTTGTAATTACAAGACATGTTTAGTGTTGCTTTAAAATAGCATACCAGCCAAGTCTTAATCACCAAGATTACAAGTTGTGCGCTAAACCAGGTGCGTAAATAGCGCAAAAAATGAGAGGTATCGCACTCTCCATAGCACTGCCATTACAAGTTACTGAAAAAACGTATTTTGTTATGCGCCATTTATCGATGTGCGGCAGACATGATCTGCTACAGCGGATCATGTCCACCCGCCATTGATAAATCTACCCCAGGGCATTTTCTTCTTGATTTGTGTTACATCCCTTTAAGTTAGTGTATCATGTTTAAGACAGGCTTCTAACTTGGTTAATCAGTTTCATATATTTATATTAATGTTTTTGTTTTGTTTTTAGAATTTATAGAGATTAACTAATTAGGTAGTTAAACTAAATTACAGATTTAAGTGCTGTATTTAACTGTGCTCGTACAAGGTTTTGTCTCCTTGTTGGAACTTGGATTTTGAAATATAATATATCAGTTCATTATGTGGAGAGAAGTTAATAAATATTTATCCTAAAATTCTGAAAACATATTGGAATGCTTGTCACATTATGGATGCTAAAACATTTTTTAAAATGTATCACTAACCTAAAATTGCAGGAACTCAACTGGAACAAAACATAAAATCTAATTCGGTTACACCAATTAAAATGTCATATCAATTATTACCATGTATTTGTTACATTAAGCAAGGACCCATTGCTGAGAGATGTGTCATAAATGATTTGAAACATATTAAAAAAAAACTATTGCTAAAACTACCCCATCAAGACAGTTGTGGATCTCTAGATAAAATTTACAGGATTTTGCTAGACATACATGAAGGAAAATTCTATTTACTTGTCTCCATCTCTGACAAGAATGCTCTCTCTTTGGCACATTGCAGGATGACCTTTCAGGTCTTTAAAAAGTTATTCAGTATCAATCACAAAGTTACAATATTCAACATGTATTGTAGTATTATATAAAGACAGTAGATAATAGACAAAGTATAGAATAATAGATGAACTAATTATTCAGGGAGAATAAACAGCTACTATCAAATATAATGAATATATGCACAATGTGCTTAGAGGAATGAGGCCCAATGAAGGCTAAAATGATCATCTAGGGTTGCCATGTTCTTTATTCAGAGATAAATTGCCTGGTATTTAAGGGCTGGGCTGACCTTGTTAGGCGTGCATCAGACTGTTCTTCTTTATGAAAATCATTCTTTGGGCTAAAAGAAGCTGCTCCCAGGTGATAAATAACCATTGAACAATAATAATAACTAGTATTTATATAGCGCCTTTCTCCCAGTGGGATTTAAAGCACTTTTTCAGCAGTCACTCTCGGAATTAACTAAATCAGCAGCTGAATAGTAATAGTTGTTATTATTACCCAATTTATTGGTACTCATTTTATCGTCCACGAAAGGATGAAGGGCTGAGTCAGCCCTGCCGGGATTTGAACCTGTGTCCTTTGTATCTTTGAACAGGCTTTTGTAGTCAGGTGTCAGGTTGCCAGGAATCAGACTGAGACGAGAAGAACAAAAATAATCGCACTTTTATTAATAACAAAAAATAATAAAAAGTCCACAAGTCAAATAACAAGCCAGTAGTCAAAGCCAGAGCTGGTAGTCAGACGAGCCGAGTCAGAAGCCAAAGCGAGTAGACAGACGAGCCGAGTCAGGAACCAGGAGGGACGTCAGACAGCCAGGTAATATACAGGAAACAGGTCTGAGAAAAAACCCTGACAGTACCCTTCCTTCAACGACCCCTCCCCCGCGGGAAGACAAAAGGCTTATTGGGGAAATGGACATGGAAAGCATGGAGGAGGGCGGGAGCATGAAGCATGGAGGAGGGAACTCATGAACGCTCCTCAGAACCATAGCCCCTCCAGTGAACCAAATACTGTATGCGGCCCCTGAACATACAAGAGTCAATAATGCTGCCGACCTCAT
Source organism: Bombina bombina (assembly GCF_027579735.1). NCBI lineage: Eukaryota > Metazoa > Chordata > Amphibia > Anura > Bombinatoridae > Bombina > Bombina bombina. The sequence continues at coordinate 189,973,137 of NC_069509.1, forward strand.
ATTCTTCATGGTTGTCAACAGAGATAGGATGGGGATGAGGCAACACAGTGGTAAACCGATTACAAACCAATGGGTTGAAGAGGGAGACATGAAAAACATTGGAGATGTGCATTGCAGGAGGAAGGTCAAGAGCATAAGCCACAGTATTGACCCGTCGGAGTATTCAAAAAGGACCAACATAACAAGGAACCAGTTTATTGGAAGGCACACAAAGGTTGAAGTTTTGAAAGGACAGCCAAACCCTCTCACCAACCTGGTAGGAAGGTGCAGGTAGATGTCTATGATCAGCCTGGAACTTTAGGCGCTGCATAGAATGATGAAGGCAATCCTGAATCTGCACCCACATGGAACAGAGTTGCCAGAGATGCTCCTCCAAATCCGTAATACCCTGAGACATTAATAAATCGGGTAACAAGGATGGTTGAAACCCATAATTCACAATGATGGGAATAACTGGGAGGAAGCATTAATAGCACTATTACGAGCAAACTCTGCCCAAGGTAACAGTTCAGACCAATTATTTTGGTGATCTGAGACATAGCAATGGAGGAACTGTTCTAGAGCTTGATTAGACCATTCTGCAGCCCCATTGGATTGTGGGTGATTTGCCCAGGAGAAGGAAATCTGGATCCCCATTTGAGCACAAAAGGAACACCAAAATCTGGAGACAAAATGGCTACCTCGGTCCGAGACAATCTCTTTGAGTAACCCATGTAAACGAAAGACCTCCCGGGCAAAAATTGAAGCAAGCTCCTGAGCGGTCGGCAGCTTCTTCAAGGGAATGCAATGTAACATTTTAGTAAACAGTCAACCACCATTAGGATAACAGTATTGCCATTGGAAACAGGGAGCTCGACAATTAAGTCCAAGGAAAGGTGTGTCCAAGGATGCTCACCATTAACAATAGGTTGAAGAAGACCCACAGGAAGACGTCAAGGAGTCTTATTCTGTGCACAAACTGAGCAAGAGAAAGCATATGCAGCAACATCAGAACGAAGACCTGACCACCAGAATTGTTGACTGACAGACCAAATCATTTGGTTCTTGCCCAGGTGACTTGCGGCTTTAGGATAGTGATAAGTGTGCAAAAGTTTAGTTTGAAGATTCTCAAGTACAAAGCACTTACCACTAGGTTTCTCAGAAGGTGCATTGGTTTGTGCAGCCAGGATCTCCTCCCCCAAGGTAGAAGTCAAATTAGCACATATGGTAGCCAAAATATGATCAGGAGGTATAACTGGAGTAGGTACAGACTCCTCCTTGGACAAAGGCGAAAATGGTCGAGAGAAGGCATCAGCCATAACATTCTTACTACCAGGCAGGTAGGAGACCACATAATTAAACCAAGACAAAAATAGCGCCCATCTGGCCTGTCGGGCGACAAAAGATTTGCTTCGGATAGATAACTTTAATTCTTGTGGTCAGTAAGAATGAGCACTGGTATGCTAGTACCCTCGAGAAGATGCCTCTATTCCTTGAGTGGTAAACCGATTACAAACCAATGGTTTGAAGATGGAGACATGAAAAACATTGGAGATGCGCATTGCAGGAGGAAGGTCAAGTGCGTAAGCCACAGGATTGACCCTTTGGAGTATTAAAAAAAAACAACATAACAAGGAACCAGTTTATTGAAAGGCACACAAAGGTTGAAGTTTTGAGAGGACAGCCAAACCCTCTCACTAACCTGGTAGGAAGGTACGGGCAGATGCCTACGATCAGCCTGGAACTTTTGGCGCTGCATAGAATGATGAAGGCAATCCTGAATCTGCACCCACGTGGAACGGAGTTGCCGGAGATGCTACCCTGAGACATGAATGAATCGGGCAACAAGGATGGTTGAAACCCATAATTCACCATGAACGGGGATAACTGGGAGGAAGCATGAATAGCACTATTACGAGCAAACTCTGCCCAAGGTAATAGTTTAGACCAATTATTGTGGTGATGTGAGACATAGCAACATAGGAACTGTTCCAGAGCTTAATTAGACCATTAGGCAGCACCATTGGATTGAGGGTGATATGCTGAGGAGAAGGAAAGCTGGATCACCATTTGAGCACAAAAGGAACGGCAAAATCTGGAGACAAACTTGCTACCTCTGTCCAAGACTTTCTCCTTGTAAACGGAAGACCTCCCGGGCAAACCCACAATAGAGGCAGTGCCCCTCCCTCCTCCTAAAGGCCCTCTCTGCCGTGGAGAGACATGTGAATCCCAACTGCAACTCAGAAGTACCTGGTGACTCTGGACCAGGAGGCATGGGAGGAAAGGGAGGCATGGGTGGGACTGAACATGTAGGAGACAACGGAACAGAAGGCTTCTTCAAGCGCTTCTTGAAAGAGGGCCTCTCTCTGAGTCTGATGTCAATTAGGATTAAAAAAGACACCAATGCCTCAAGATCCTCTGGTAAATCTCTGTCAGCAACTTCATCTTTAATCGCATCAGAGAGCCCATGAAAGAAGGCAGCAACAAGGGCTTCATTGTTCCAACCTACCTCTGCGGCAAGCGTACGGAACTCAATCGCATATTGAGCAACAGATCTCATACCTTGCTGAATGGTTATGAGTTGTTTAGCAGCAGAGGAGAAGAGAGCCAGAAAATCAAATACCCTTCAAAAGGTGACCACAAATTCAGGGTAATTTGAAATCACAGGTTTATTAGTCTCCCACAACGGATTAGCCCAGGCAAGAGCTGTGTCAGAGGGTAACGAGATGAGAAATCCCACCTTAGCATTGTCAGAGGGAAACGCCTGCGGTAACATCTCAAAGTAAATGCCAACCTGGTTCAGTAGGATTGCCTCCATATCGCTAATATGGAGGTGCAGAACTGGACAGGCTCCTGGTAGGACTAGGTGCAGCAGTGGAAACAGGAGCAGCCAAAACTTGTGGGACACTGTGGTCCAAATGTGCAGTGCGAGTCAGCAGGGTTTGCAGGGCTAGTTCAAATTGATCCAAGCTGTGATCCTGTTCATCCATCCTGGAAATGATGGTAGGTAAAGGTGGATTATTAGCACCATCAGGATTCATGGCCCTTGCATAATGTCAGGGTGCCAGGAATCAGACTGAGACGAGAAATGGAAAAATAATCACACCTTTATTAATAACAAAAAAATAATTAAAAGTCCACAAGTCAAATAACAAGCCAGAAGTCAAATCCAAAGCTGGTAGTCAGATGAGCCGAGTTAGGAGCCAAAGCGAGTAGTCAGACGAGCCGAGTTAGGAACCAGGAGGGACGTCAGACAGCCAGGTAATACACAGGACCAGGAACTCACAAACAGATCTGAGACAATGCAAGTGCAAAGCATACTGAACAGAGGCCCTTTAAATAATAAGTGATGAAATCACAATTCTGAGACCGCAACCTGTCTCACACGGATGATGTACAACTGTCTGGCCATAAGAGGGCGTGCAGGAAATGAGCAGCATCACACACTCTGCACCAGATTCAGCAAGTAAAAGGTAAGCAAAATGGCTGTCAGCAGCACATGGCAAACAAAGCAGGGAAAAAAAATCTGACATTAGGGTATTTTACCAAATGAGCTACCTCAACAAGCTAACAAGTTATTGAACTGGTGTCATTCCTAAGAGTGTGTTTCTCTTTCTGTATATATATATATATATATATATATATATATATATATATATATATATATATATATATATATATATATATATATATATATATATATATATATATATATATACTATATATATATATATATATACTATATATATATATATATATATATGTATATATATATATATATATATATATATAAAATATATATATATATATATATATATATATATAAAGTACCTGATCAGTAGGGTCCCCTCCCAATATGGCCTCACACAGCCAGAAAACATGCAAACACGGAGGTGGAGTTAAGTCCAACATTGTCTTGGTCATGATAAATTATTCAGGAAACAACTAAACCTCAAATGGTGGTGGCATTTGAGTTCCTAAATATCAAACAAAATTTTTAGCAGATCAAGGTTCAGACACTCCCCATTCCCAAGCCCCTTTCTGGGCTCCATCCTCAGGTCAAGAAAAAAGGCCTTATGAAGTCTCCCTTGGGGACAAGATCTTTAGCCACTGATCTACAGTATGTTGCCCATCTCATTAGTTTGGTCTATACTCTATCCAGGCTTTGTTCTTAATTATGAACCCTGACACTGCTCATTAGAAGGCATCATGTCATTCACCAAAACCCAGTAGATTTTAATAGGATGCCAGCCCTATCACATACATATGCCCTAGGAAGGAAAATGTACCAGCATGGAGTTACTATGCTCCAAATATTAGCACCTCAAGCAAGCCTAAAGCAGCTCATTAGCTCAGTGCCACCACAGCAAGCCTAAAGCAGCTCATTAGCTCAGTGCCACCACAGCAAGCCTAAAACAGCTCATAGACTCAGTGCCAACACAACAAGCCTATAGGGGCTCATAAACTCAGTGCCACCACAGCAAGCCTATAGGGGCTCATAAAACTCAGTGCCACCACATCAAGCCTATAGGGGCTCATAAACTCAGTGCCACAACAGCAAGCCTATAGGGGCTCATAAACTCAGTGCCACAACAGCAAGCCTATAGGGGCTCATAAACTCAGTGCCACCACAGCAAGCCTATAGGGGCTCATAAACTCAGTGCCACCACAGCAAGCCTATAGGGGCTCATAAACTCAGTGCCACCACTTGTCACACCTGAAATGACAGACAAGAGAGGAAAGTGAGCAAGGTAGAATAAAACAAATACCAGGCAAATGAGGAAGGAACTTCTACTTCCCTACTTGCCTTACAGGAGGAGCTTATCTTCCCTAAACTATAAAAACCTACTTTTGGGGTTGACTGTTTTTTTGTTCATCACATAAATGTAATACATTTGTTCAAAACTATGATCATCAGAAAGTTGCATTTAAGTGTTTGAGGGTCTGATAAACTAAACTTTGCCATCCTGGAGTGAAAAATGACACCAACCCTCTTATAGGCAGACTTCCCTAGAATCAGCAAATTAATGAGTCAGGGAGCACCTGGCATTGATAGCAACATTTTTTTCTAAAGCTGACAAAAATGAAATGGCACTGATTTTAGTTTACTTTACCTTGGTTTCACTTCTGGCTTTAAACACATATTTTTTACAGTTGGTACATTGAATATTTAAAAAAAAAAAAAAAAAAAACACGGCAGCTAGACTCTCACACATACTTAGTTGGTCATGCACAACTGACTCTCCCCGCTGGACTGAAATAGAATTGGAAGCCTTAACACCCAGACTCATGCTCGCAGACTTACCCTGGGTCCCAGTACACTACAGAGAAAGGCTAGTAGACCTACCATCAACAATGTCAGATGCATTAAAATTCTGTGACTCCAATAGACATAACCCAGATATCGCACCCCACCCCTCCCCTGCTCTTACCTTAAGCGGAGCTCTCTTCTGCCTTCCAGACTCGCACATGAAGAGCTGGCGAAACCTCTCACCTTCTTTGGTCTTTCACTTCTACAACCAAGACAAATGGATCTCCCATCACTAGTTTTGCATAAAATTTGATATCCCTACCTTTCTCCATTTTGAAGCTTTCCTCCTTAGTTCCTGGCTGAAATCATAAGGATACCCAAAACAAGGCCTTAGATCATTGACCATATGGGAAACAAAGTGGCTTCAGGGAGACAATCTCACCCACGCCCTATCTTTTCACTATAATGTTATCTTCAAACACACTACTTTTCACAAAATCTCACAACATAGAGCCTGGGAAAAAGAGATAGGATTCACAGCTGATGTTAATACCTGGCATACACGAATACTTATCACTAAAAAACTTCTCCATTGTGCCACTCTTTGGGAGCTACAGTACAAAATAATAGTTTGATGGCATTTAGTACCTTCTATCCTACACAGAATCTATAGGTCTCATTCACCCAATTGTTGGTGCAACTGTGGACAGACAGGGACCTCACTCCACATTTGGTAGTCTTGCCCCAAGATACGTGGAGGTGGTTGTTCTGAACTCTTGCTTTACTACATATAGACATACCACTCAAACCTAGCCTTGCTACACATTAACTTTCCTGATCTGACGAAAGCGAAGGAAGCTCTCACCGTATACCTTCTTATGGCTACAAAGTTGGCGATTGCCAGACACTGGAAAAACAAAAACCCTCCCACTAGGTCACAGGTCCTACCTATCCTACACCATATAAAACAAATGGAGCTATACTCCTATAGATCCCTAGATAAAACTGCTTTTTACTATGAAATATGGGGATCTTGGATTGAAACCTTCTCAGAATAGAATAACCTTGCAAACTCCCCCCCCTTTTTTTTTCTCTCTCACCCTCCCCTATACTTTTAACCTATACCCTTCACTTATACCTTCCCTATTGTTAGATGTGAAATACCTATACATTAGGAACATGAGGTAACGATATGTGAGCACTATGGATAAATTATTTATATGTTGCCTTACTTTCCTACTTACAATTCATATACATTTCAAATCAGCTGCATGTGATATTTGCTATTTCTGGATCCGAATGGATAAAAAAATAATTGAGATATCGGGTCACAAATTTTAGACCAATGAGGAATTTGAATTTTATTGTTTTTTTTTATGTTTTGACATCCTGTTGGTTGTATCAGGTTTTGATAATCTATTGTTGTATATCTGAACCGTATTCTCAATAAAATTGTTGCCAGCTTTCATTTTGCAAGATAAAACAGATAGACCTTCAAAACAGATAACTTAGATAATGCAATTAGACCTATGAGAACATTTCAGACATGTCTAAGGACTTCCCCTGTTAAACCCACTTGCCAAGACTTGCCCAGACACGGTTTAACTTCATATATTAAAATTACACTGTATATTGAAAGTGGCGGTTATTGTGTACATTAAACACAATTTTCCCCACTTTCTTTAGAAAACATTTTTTACCTTGTAATGTAAATTCACATTTTTCTGCATATTTTTTAATACTCATTCAAATGACTACTGTCAATATGATTTTAATATGTACTTTGATTACAATGTTTACATTGTACATTCAATGTAACTTCTAATATTATTATGCACTATACTGTATTTCTCCTTCATATTTAGAAAATTTGGTTATTTATTTTCAACATTGACCTGTACCTTAAAAATATCAGCCATAGGCTAGATTATGAGTAGATTGCAAATGAGTGATTCCGCTCACACGTTGACTTCGCTATAAGTAAGCTTTTTGCGCATCAGGTAGTGGGCATATTACAAGTTGAAAATAGAAAAGTTTGCGCATGAGCACTAACCCCACGCACGCAAAACGTGGAACTATCACAACAGCAATAACATATTCCCCCTTAGACTTCAATGGAGTGCGAAAAGTGAAGAAAAAACCCCTCACCCATTCACGTTTAACCAAGTGAAAATGAATATTAATATTTTTCACATTGCAGAATATGTTCTATTTATTCTGAAATAAATATTTCTATGTATATCTGATTTTGTTTTAAAAAATAAATAAATAAATAAATATATATATATATATATATATACAGGGAGTGCAGAATTATTAGGCAAGTTGTATTTTTGAGGATTAATTTTATTAACAACAACCATGTTCTCAATGAACCCAAAAAACTCATTAATATCAAAGCTGAATAGTTTTGGAAGTAGTTTTTAGTTTGTTTTTAGTTATAGCTATTTTAGGGGGATATCTGTGTGTGCAGGTGACTATTACTGTGCATAATTATTAGGCAACTTAACAAAAAACAAATATATACCCATTTCAATTATTTATTTTTACCAGTGAAACCAATATAACATCTCAACATTCACAAATATACATTTCTGACATTCAAAAACAAAACAAAAACAAATCAGTGACCAATATAGCCACCTTTCTTTGCAAGGACACTCAAAAGCCTGCCATCCATGGATTCTGTCAGTGTTTTGATCTGTTCACCATCAACATTGCGTGCAGCAGCAACCACAGCCTCCCAGACACTGTTCAGAGAGGTGTACTGTTTTCCCTCCTTGTAAATCTCACATTTGATGATGGACCACAGGTTCTGAATGGGGTTCAGATCAGGTGAACAAGGAGGCCATGTCATTAGATTTTCTTCTTTTATACCCTTTCTTGCCAGCCACGCTGTGGAGTACTTGGACGCGTGTGATGGAGCATTGTCCTGCATGAAAATCATGTTTTTCTTGAAGGATGCAGACTTCTTCCTGTACCACTGCTTGAAGAAGGTGTCTTCCAGAAACTGGCAGTAGGACTGGGAGTTGAGCTTGACTCCATCCTCAACCCAAAAAAGGCCCCACAAGCTCATCTTTGATGATACCAGCCCAAACCAGTACTCCACCTCCACCTTGCTGGCGTCTGAGTCGGACTGGAGCTCTCTGCCCTTTACCAATCCAGCCACGGGCCCATCCATCTGGCCCATCAAGACTCACTCTCATTTCATCAGTCCATAAAACCTTAGAAAAATCAGTCTTGAGATATTTCTTGGCCCAGTCTTGACGTTTCAGCTTGTGTGTCTTGTTCAGTGGTGGTCGTCTTTCAGCCTTTCTTACCTTGGCCATGTCTCTGAGTATTGCACACCTTGTGCTTTTGGGCACTCCAGTGATGTTGCAGCTCTGAAATATGGCCAAACTGGTGGCAAGTGGCATCTTGGCAGCTGCACGCTTGACTTTTCTCAGTTCATGGGCAGTTATTTTGTGCCTTGGTTTTTCCACACGCTTCTTGCGACCCTGTTGACTATTTTGAATGAAACGCTTGATTGTTCGATGATCACGCTTCAGAAGCTTTGCAATTTTAAGAGTGCTGCATCCCTCTGCAAGATATCTCACTATTTTTGACTTTTCTGAGCCTGTCAAGTCCTTCTTTTGACCCATTTTGCCAAAGGAAAGGAAGTTGCCTAATAATTATGCACACCTGATATAGGGTGTTGATGTCATTAGACCACACCCCTTCTCATTACAGAGATGCACATCACCTAATATGCTTAATTGGTAGTAGGCTTTCGAGCCTATACAGCTTGGAGTAAGACAACATGCATAAAGAGGATGATGTGGTCAAAATACTCATTTGCCTAATAATTCTGCACTCCCTGTATATATAGATATGCTATAAATATATGTGATTATATAGGCATAGATATATATTGATCCATATAGGAATTTCTATTTAAACAAACATAGAACATATTCGCCTATGTGCACAATATTGGAATGTGAAATATGCGCAGTATATACACAGTATAACACTTTCTTTAATATGAATATTGGATAAATATGATTTTACATGTTTACATCTACTTGACTGCAAAGGGCTCCAATACACTTCTATGTATATATGTCTATATATGTGTACATACGTATTTATGTGTTTATAGGTACTCTATACATATATATGTATCTCTGTGTTAAATCCCTTTGCATCCTTTTTTCTAACACCTGATACCTCATGTTGTTGAACCCTTATCATTTTTTATGCAATTTAAAAAAAAAAAATATTAGATAGCTTTATTATGATTGTAACTGTTTTTTCAAATGTATTTTTGATGTGTTTTGTGCATTATCCGTACTTGAGTAACAGTTGACCAGAGCTCTGAAGGTGCGCAAACCTGGCAAGCATTCAATTCAATTGCGCTCAAGCGAATAGGTTTACGTTTAACTCATAATATGCACACTACTTCCTATGCACAAAGGGCAGCGATAAACCCCTCATCGTTTGCATGCAAAAGCATGCCACTTGTAATCTAGCCAATGCCGGCAAAATACTGGCTGTGTGGCAACCCTACTCGCAGCCTTAATTTCACCAGAACAAAAAGCTTTAAAGAATCAAAGCCATGAAAAAAGAGCTATAAAATTATACCACGGTAAAGAGAAAAATGTGATAGAAATAAATTGGATCTTTTTTTTTAATCGTATGATGTATCTGATTCACACAATATTATTTAGCCTTTCATGCTCCTTTAACAGTATCAAGGTATGTTGATTAAAAACTAATTATATGAAAAAGACAATTACACTTGAATTAATGTTAATCCATATTTTGTTGTCTTGATTATTCCAAATATTATCTCAGCAGCAAACCTTCATAGATTAAATTACTATGCTGAACAGGTGAAAGGGCTACAGGTTTAATGCAAATTAGAAAATTAGTTTTCATTTTCTTCATCCAATGGAACTTTGTGATTAAGGCAAAGAAACATTTGCAACTGAAGTTTTATTAACTTTTAGGAATAGGTGGGAGTCACAAAGAAATATATGTTAAAGGATGTAGACCACCAAAATAATACACAGGGAGAAAGAGAATGAGAGAGATAGACAGGGGCCAGATTGAAGAAAATCTGTTCCTGAAACCAATATCTTATGATTAAAGTATGGCTACTTGAAAAATGTGAACTTCCAAATGATTTGGACCGCCCCTCTTCAAATTCGCCAGCTTTGTCACTATTATAACCATTGGAGCAGCCATGGGACACTAATTCCCAGCATGCATTGTACAGTGGTGGGGAGTGAGTTTCCTGGAATTCAGAATGTTTTGCATGGGATCACGCTTCCTCCAACAGCTGCTAAGAACCTATATCTTATTAATAGCAATGTGCTCTGAGTTAAAACTTTCTGTGTCCTACTCACATACTGGAATAGTTTGTTAAAAGCTCTGCCGATAGCACAAATAGAATAATGTTTATTCTGCATATTGTAGGTAATATACTGTTAGCAGTTTTAGGCTTTGAGACCCACATATAAAGCCGTCAACTGTGCTGCATTCAACGGCACCAATACGCTCGCCTGACATCACCTAACATCACGGCCGTGGACCTGAATATGCTCTCCTTATTTATTAAAAAAGTTGTCAAAAAGCTGCGCACCAAGTACGGGGTGATGAGCAGCAGACTGTTGTTAACTAACAGTCATCAATCTCGCTGCTCTTCGGCTTTTTCCCAGCTTTATTTATACCCTGTCACTAAACACCGCCACTATACTCAAATGTTTAACCCCTATCCCGCTGCTCCCGGACCCCACCGCAACTTAATAAAGTTATTAACCCCTATCCTGCTGCTCCCGGAGCCCACCGCAACTCTATTAAAGTTATTAACCCCTATTCTGCCGCTCCTGACGCCGCCGCAACTAACTAAATATATTAACCCCTATCCCTCCGCTCCCTGAGCCCACCGCAACTAAATAAATGTATTAACCCCTAAACCCCTGGCCTCCCACATCACTACCACTTACTAAACCTATTAACCCCTAAACCGCCAGCCCCCCACATCACCATAAACTAAATTAACTATTAACCCCTAAACCTAACAACCCGCTAACTGTACATTAAAATTACATCATCCCTATCTTATAATAAATTTAAACTTACCTTTAGAATTAAATTAAACTATATTAAACTATTAATTAATCTACCCTAATTATTATACTAAAATTATATTAAACTATATTAAACTATTAATTAACATAACCTATTATACTAAAATTACATTAAACTACAAATTAAATTAACTATATTATATATTTAAAAACCTAACCCTACTCAAATTATTTAAATCTACTACTAAAAATTACAGTTACAAAAAACTAGCAACTAAGTTACACAAAATAAAAAACACTAAGTTACACAAAATAAAAAAACACTAATTTACAAAAAAATAAACACTAAATTACACAAAATTAAAAATAAATTATCAAATATTTAAACTAATTACACCAAATTCAAGAGCCCTAGGAAAATAAAAAAGCCCCCCAAAATAAAAAAAAACCCCTAGCCTAAACTAAACTACCAATAGCCCTTAGAAGGGCCTTTTGCGGGGCATTGCCCCAAATAAATCAGCTCTTTTACCTCTAAATAAAAATTCAAATACCCCCCAACAGTAAAACCCACTACCCACACAAACAACCCCCCCAAATAAAATTCTATCTAAAAAAACCTAAGCTCCCCATTGCCCTGAAAGGGGCATTTGGATAGACATTGCCCTTGAAAGGGCAAATAGCTCTTTTTCCGCCCAAAGTCCCTAATCTAAAATTAAAAACCACCCAATAAACCCTTAAAAAATACTATCACTAACCCTTGAAGATCCACTTACAGTTTTTTAAGACTCAACATCCATCCTCAACGAAGCAGCAGAAGTCCTCATCGAAGCCTGCAGAAGTCTTCATCCAAGCGGGCCGAAGTCTTCATCCAAACCAGAAGAAGTCTTCATCCAGACGGCGTCATCTATCTTCATCCATCCGGCGCTGAGCGGCTCCATCTTCAAGACATCCAGCGCGGAGCATCCTCTTCTTCCAACCTCTTCTGGAGCAATGAAGTTTCCCTTTAAATGACGTCATCCAAGATGGCATCCCTTAGATTCCGATTGGCTGATAGGATTGAGCTCGCATTTTATTGGCTGATTGGATCAGCCAATAGGATGAAAGCTCAATCCTATTGGCTGTTTGCAACAGCCAATTGGATTTTTTCAACCTTAATTCCGATTGGCTGATAGAATTCTATCAACCAATCGGAATCTAAGGGACGCCATCTGGGATGAAGTCATTTAAAGGGAAACTTCATTGTTCCAGAAGACGTCCAAAGAAGAGGATGGTCCGCGCCGGATGTCTTGAAGATGAAGCCGCTCCGCGCCGGATGGCTGAAGATAAAAGATGCCGTCTGGATGAAGACTTCTGCCAGCTTGGATGAAGACTTTGGCCCGCTTGGATGACGACTTCTGCCGGCTTTGATGAGGACTTCTGCCGGTTCTTTAAGGATGGATGTCGGGTCTTCAAAAACTGTAAGTGGATCTTCGGGGGTTAGTGTTAGGTTTTTTTAAGGATTTATTGGGTGGGTTTTAATTTTAGATTATGGACTTTGAGCGGAAAAATAGCTAAATTCCCTTTTAAGGGCAATGCCCATCCAAATGCCCTTTTCAGGGCACTGGGGAGCGTAGGTTTTTTAGATGGAATTGTATTTGGGGGGTTTGGTTGTGTGGGTGGTGGGTTTTACTGTTGGGGGGGTATTTGTATTTCTATTTACAGGTAAAAGAGATGATTTCTTTAGGGCAATGCCCACCAAAAGGCCCTTTTAAGGGCCATTGGTAGTTTATTGTAGTCTAGGTTTTTTTTTTTTATTTTGGGGGGGATTTTTTATTTTCATAGAACTCTTAGATTAGGTGTAATTAGTATAAATATTTGATAATTTATTTTTTATTATGTGTAACTTAGTGTTTGTTATTTTGTGTAACTTAGTTGTTAGTTTTTTTTAACTTTGTAAATTTTAATAGTAGATTTAAATAATTTGAGTAGGATTAGGTTTTGGAAGTAGTTTTTAGTTTGTTTTTAGTTATAGCTATTTTAGGGGGATATCTGTGTGTGCAGGTGACTATTACTGTGCATAATTATTAGGCAACTTAACAAAAAACAAATATATACCCATTTAAATTATTTATTTTTACCAGTGAAACCAATATAACATCTCAACATTCACAAATATACATTTCTGACATTCAAAAACAAAACAAAAACAAATCAGTGACCAATATAGCCACCTTTCTTTGCAAGGACACTCAAAAGCCTGCCATCCATGGATTCTGTCAGTGTTTTGATCTGTTCACCATCAACATTGCGTGCAGCAGCAACCACAGCCTCCCAGACACTGTTCAGAGAGGTGTACTGTTTTCCCTCCTTGTAAATCTCACATTTGATGATGGACCACAGGTTCTCAATGGGGTTCAGATTAGGTGAACAAGGAAGCCATGTCATTAGATTTTCTTCTTTTATACCCTTTCTTGCCAGCCACACTGTGGAGTACTTGGACGCGTGTGATGGAGCATTGTCCTGCATGAAAATCATGTTTTTCTTGAAGGATGCAGACTTCTTCCTGTACCACTGCTTGAAGAAGGTGTCTTCCAGAAACTGGCAGTAGGATTGGGAGTTGAGCTTGACTCCATCCTCAACCCGAAAAGGCCCCACAAGCTCATCTTTGATGATACCAGCCCAAACCAGTACTCCACCTCCACCTTGCTGGCGTCTGAGTCAGACTGGAGCTCTCTGCCCTTTACCAATCCAGCCATAGGCCCATCCATCTGGCCCATCAAGACTCACTCTCATTTCATCAGTCCATAAAACCTTAGAAAAATCAGTCTTGAGATATTTCTTGGCCCAGTCTTGACGTTTCAGCTTGTGTGTCTTGTTCAGTGGTGGTCATCTTTCAGCCTTTCTTACCTTGGCCATGTCTCTGAGTATTGCACACCTTGTGCTTTTGGGCACTCCAGTGATGTTGCAGCTCTGAAATATGGCCAAACTGGTGGCAAGTGGCATCTTGGCAGCTGCACGCTTGACTTTTCTCAGTTCATGGGCAGTTATTTTGCGCCTTGGTTTTTCCACACGCTTCTTGCGACCCTGTTGACTATTTTGAATGAAACGCTTGATTGTTCGATGATCACGCTTCAGAAGCTTTGCAATTTTAAGAGTGCTGCATCCCTCTGCAAGATATCTCACTATTTTTTACTTTTCTGAGCCTGTCAAGTCCTTCTTTTGACCCATTTTGCCAAAGGAAAGGAAGTTGCCTAATAATTATGCACACCTGATATAGGGTGTTGATGTCATTAGACCACACCCCTTCTCATTACAGAGATGCACATCACCTAATATGCTTAATTTGTAGTAGGCTTTCGAGCCTATACAGCTTGGAGTAAGACAACATGCATAAAGAGGATGATGTGGTCAAAATACTCATTTGCCTAATAATTCTGCACTCCCTATAGTTTATTGTAATTTTAGTATAATAGATAGGGTAGGTAATTAATTAGTTTAATATAGTTTAATTTAATTCTAAAGGTAAGTTTAAATTTATTATAAGATAGGGATGATGTAATTTAAATGTACAGTTAGCGGGTTGTTAGGTTTAGGGGTTAATAGGTTAATTTAGTTTATGGCGATGTGAGGGGCTGGCGGTTTAGAAGTTAATAGGTTAAGTAAGTGGTAGTGATGTGGGAGGCCAGGGGTTTATGGGTTAATAACTTTATTTAGTTGCGGTGGGCTCCAGGAGCGGCAAGATAGGGGTTAATATATTTATTTAGGTGGCGGCGGGGTCCGGGAGTGGCAGAACAGGGGTCAATAACTTTATTTAGTTGCGGACGGGGTCCGGGAGCATCGGGATAGGGGTTAATAACTTTATTTACTGGCGGCGATGTCAGAACAGCAGATTAGGATTGTTTAGACTCGGGGCTTATGCTAGGGTGTTAGGTGTAAACTTTACTTTTATTCTACCATAGAAATCAATGGGATATCGTGCAGCACCGAACATGAGTTTTCGCTGCTTTCAAACTCCCATTGATTCTTATGGCATCCACGGCCTCCAGGGCAGCGGATTGAAAACCAGGTACGCAGGGCCGGAATAGTGGCGATCATACCTGATAGAAAGTTGATAACTAGCAAAAGTTGTCAGATAGTGCCAAATTTGTATTCAGAACATCTGTAATGAGGTAAGCATCGGTCTGTGTCAGACTGAGACTGGCGGATCGTATGTTATGTCACAGATTTCAACTTTTGTCGGTCTGTAGGCTTTGATAAATGAGGGAATCAGGATTCCCACAATTACGCTGCAGAATTCTAGTGTATTTGCGGTTGACGGCTTGATAAATAGGCCTCTTTATATGTACTGGTTAAAGGGCAGTCTACCATAGAATTGTTATTGTTTTAAAAGATAGATAATCCCTTTATTACCCATTCCCCAGTTTTGCATAACCAACACAGTTATATTAATATACTTTTTACCTCTGTGATTACCTTGTATCTAGGAACCTTCTTCCAGCCCCCTGATCACATGACTGTGACTGTTTATTATCTATTGCCTTGCATTTAGTATTGTTTTGTGCTAAATCTTAAATAACCCCCTGTGCCTGAACACAGTGTTATCTATATGGCCCACGTGTACTTTCTGTCTCTTTGTGTTGAAAAGAGATTTAAAAAGCCTGTGATAAGAGGCAGCCCTCAAAGGCTTAGAAATTAGCATATGAGCCTACCTATGTTTAGTTTAAACTAAGAATACCAAGAGAAAAAAGCAAATTTGATGATAAAAGTAAATTGGAAAGTTGATTAAAATTAAAAGTCCTATCTGAATAATGAAAGTTTAATTTATACTAGACTGTCCCTTTAACTTATGTTGGTTTTTTTGTGTTTAATGTTGGTAACTGAATAATTCAACAGATCAAATAAACAAAGAACTAAATAATAGACACGTTCATTTGTTTTCTGACAAATCCACATTCATCACGAAAATGGGATTTTAGTTTTCGTAAATGAAATCGAAAATCTGAATAAATGCAGCAACTAAAATTAAACAAATTGAAAACTACTGACAAAATGCATCAGTATTCATTTGATTCCTTTAAAAAAAATGTAAGGGTTAAAAAGACTCAATACCTGAAGTCCTGAAGTAAGCGCTCGTTGGCTTTTGCTTGCTCACAGCCATTTGACTTTCAACTTGTAATATGCTAACCTGCGCTCATTAGAAGTTTACTTCTGACGTTGTTTGTGCGAGTGGAACGGTATTTATTGCTCTTGCTCGCACATGAAGTCCGTTAGAAGTACATTTTTTACGCTTGTCAGGCTGCATTTGTATTAAAAGTTGATGCGCGCAAAAAGGCTGAACTTAAAATATTGCGATTCAGTTAATCCTATAGAAGTCAATTGAGCAAAAAAGTGGAAATAAAAAAAGCTAACACGTAAACCCAATATAATATTCTCATTTGCAATAACCCAAAATATAAATATTTCACATTCCAATGTTCATCACAGCAGAATATGTTTTATTTATTCTTACATATTTAGTTCTATATATCTGATGGTATTTTGGTACAATATATATCTATACCTATATATATATATATATATATATATATATATATATACATATGATTATACATAGGTATAGATATATAGAGAGATATATAGGAATATCTTTTTATAAAGACTTAGAACATATTCTGCTATGTGAAGAACATTGGAATGTGAAATAATTACAGTAAATAGACTGTATAACACTTTATTAAATATGAATATTGCATAAATATGACTTTTTATGTTCTTATCTACTTAACTGCAAAGGGCTCTAATGTTCTTTTATATATATATATATATATATATATATATATATATATATATATATATATATATGTCTATATATGTGTTCATATGCATTTATGTGATTTTTATGTGTATATATGCCTTTAAATATCTATATATATTTATACTATAATCGCGTTTGTAATGAATCCGTCAGTGTCGCCAGTTGCGCATACATCCTCAAAGAAACGTTGGTTGCGCGAGGCATCCAAAAGAAAATAACGAAAAAACACGTAACTGCCCACAAGAACCGCCTAGTATATATACAGTATATATATATATATATATATATATATATATATACTAGTTGATAAGCCTGCCCAGAGGAAAATCTGTGTGTTAAAAATGAAACCAAGGAAATAAGGTAATACAGGAGCACCAGTGGATGTGAAAGTCAGCGTTTATTTCCACAATGACGCTGTGTTAAAAGCACCTCAGAAAAACAAACAAAAACAATCAAATAGATAGTGAGGTTCGTGGATTGGATGGAACATACACCGGGCGGTGACGTTTAGAGCCGCTGACCAATGGGAGAAGCCGCACGCATCTGAGGAGGGTGGGGTCTGCATACAGCTGGGAATCGGCGGAGTCGTGGAGCTCCTGGGCATATTGGGCGCAAGACAAGGAGACTAATATATCCACAGGGATCATGTATCACCGATAACCAGAGCCCAGCCCCAGACCGACTACAGAGAGGAATAAACCCCCACCCCAGGACAGGACGCGGTAAGTCGACTCACTGAGTCATAGAGCTCTCTTTCAGTGTGGGACTTCTGTTTATTAAAAATGAAACCCCCCAAGCTACAAAAAATAAAAATGTAAAAATACAGAAAAAAAATGAACAAAGCTATCCAAAATAAGAAATTTAAACCTAAACTAATACCCCTATAAAAAAAATCCCCTACAAAATAAAAACACTCCCTAAGCTAAAACTAAACTACCAATAGCCCCAAAAGGGACATTTGTATGGGCATTACCCTTCAAAGGGCACTCATCTATTTTTCACTGCCCTTAAAAGGGCATTCAGCTCTTTTGCAATTTGCTCCCCAAAAATACTAATCTAAAAAAAACAAACCCCCCCCAAAGCCCCAAATAGGTACTCACGGTTTCAGAAGTCCAGCAGAGAAGGCCTTCTTCCAGGTGGGTCTATCATCTTCATCCACAGCGAAGGCGGGGCGGAGCGGAGATCCGGAGCGGTCTTTCCAGATGTGGCAATCCTCAGTGGTGGTCATCTGTGGTGGCGTCGGCAATCCTCGGCTGTAGCAGTTGGCAGTGGCGGCGGTGGTCCTCGGCGGCATGGAGGCTCCTCTTCATTCGATGTCCGTGGTATAACAAATATTGAATGCAAGGTACCGCAATCAATTTGGGGTACCTTGAATTCCTATTGGCTGAATTTTTCAAAACAGCCAATATGATTAGAGCGACTAAATTCCTATTGGCTGTTCAAATCAGCCAATAAGATTTCAGTAGCTCTCATGCCATTGGCTGCTGAATTTTTCAAAACTGCCAATAGGATTAGAGTTACTGAAATCCTATTGGCTGTTCAAATAAGCCAATAAGATTTCGGTAGCTCTCATCCTATTGGCTGATTTTGAAAATTTCAGCCAATAGGAATTCAAGGTACCCCAATAAATATGGGGTACCTTGAATTCAATCTTCAGTGTGCGGTGGACGATCACATGAAGAGGAAGCTCCAAGCCTTCGCCGAGGAGTGCCACCGCTGCCGATTACTGTCCCAGAGGATTGCCACTTCTGAGAAGACCGCTCCGGACCTCCGCTCCATGCCGCCTTCACTGTGGATGAAGATGATGGACCCGCCTGGAAGAAGACCTTCTCAGCCGGACTTCTGAAACCATGAGTACCTATTTGGGGCTTTAGTCTTAGTTTTTTTTTTTAATTTTTGAGGGGTTTTGTTTTTTTTAGCTTATGGTTTTTTTGGGTGCAAATTGCA
Source organism: Bombina bombina (assembly GCF_027579735.1). Lineage (NCBI taxonomy): Eukaryota > Metazoa > Chordata > Amphibia > Anura > Bombinatoridae > Bombina > Bombina bombina. The sequence goes on from NC_069509.1 coordinate 189,992,182, forward strand.
AAAGAGCGGAATGCCCTTTTAAGGGCAGTGAAAAAGAGCTGAATGCCCTTCGAAGGGCAATGCCCATATAAATGCCCCTTTAGGGGCAATGAGTAGTTTAGGTTTATTAGTGCTATTTTTTTTTATTTTGGGGGTTTTAGTGGGTGGGGGTTTTACTGTTAGGGGGGACTTGGTTTATTTGTAATGTAAAAGAGCTGATTTCTTTAGGGCAATGGCCTACAAAAAGCCCTTTTAAGGACTATTGGTAGTTTAGCATTAGATTAGATTTTTTTTTATTTTGGGTGGCTTTTTTATTTCATAGGGATTAGGTTTAATTTTTTTTTATTTTGGATAGTGTTGTTTATTATTTTTTGTAATGTAGTAATTTTTTTATTGTAATTAGGGGTTAATTTAGGGGTTTTTAGGTTGGAGGCTTAGTCATTAAATTAGTTTTTTACGTTGTGGGGGTTGGCGGTGTAGGAGTTAATAGGTAAATTAGGTTAAATGCATTGGGGGGGGGTTGGCGGATTAGGGGTTAATAGATGTATTAGGTAATTTGCGACTTAGGGGTTTGCGCATTTAGGGGTTAATAATTTAATTAGGTAGTTGCTTTTTTTCTTAATACTTTGTGCGGGTGGTTAGTTTATTTTTTTCTTAATACTTTGTGCGGGCGGTTATTTTTTTTTTTTTTTAATACTTATTGCGGGCGGTTAGGTTTTTCTTTTTTATTACTTATTGTGGGCTTTTTTTTTTTGTAATGCTCGGTTTGCCTTCGCTGCATCCAGGTGGATTATGAAAATGACAGGATGGTGAAAGAATCCACATTCTGTTTCATCATTGCATTTTATTTTGTGCAGTGAAGAATCCACAGACATTCTTCTTAGGCTGGTCATGGACGTTCTACAACATTCTATAGAGATATTTGGGATTTTTTCACCTTAATTTAGGTCCCGAATGTTTAACTCATAAAGACTCTATTGAGCCTGTGAATGAGCTAATCTCACTATTTAAAATTCAGAGCTGATGAGTTGTCTTATTTTGATGTTGCTCTTATTCACTGTAACTGTAAGTTCTGTTTTTTGCACAAGTTATCATGGAACGGTTTATAGAGTGAGTTTCTATGCAGTGAGAAATCAGTGGTTACAAGGTAAGTGCTACTATTGATTACAACGTTGCTTTGACAAAGGGCGTGTACAAATCTTGTTTACGTACGCAATTTTTTATTGCAATGTTCCTGCAGGATTTACAGGTTTGATAGGAACAATATATTTTTGAGATTATGTTGTGTTAATGTGTACTTGGCATTGAACTCTTCTCCGCATTGATGTACAATTTCTATAGGATGTGCTTTACCAATATCCTTTTTCACTTTGCTTATTTTGGAACCATTTACTGTGTAATTCCCCAAAAAGATCTTTCCTAATTGCTGCTCCTTTAACCCATTTACTGCCAGAAAAAATTACAATGCTTTGCTTCAATATAGCCCATTCTGGCAGCTTACATTATTAATTTGATAGATTTATAGAGCTGCAATTTTAATAAATTGCAAAATCATTATAAATACTGTATAATGATGATTACGGAAGGGGAGTTATTAATACAGCTGTTCAATGATATTCAGAGGAATCACTTTTGATAGAATATTTCCGGCTTTGGAATCTGCCAGATAATTAGGTTAAAAAGGCATATGGCCTAAGTGTTGGCACAGAGGAGGAACTTCCTGCGGAACAGATGTCAGTTACATGACTACACTGGCTACCAGTCATTAAATCCCTTGTTGCCTGGCATCTTCACCCTTTGAAAAGGCTTGCCCAAATTGTTGGTGTCCTTCTAGCAGATTGATTTGAGGACAAGGTCAAACAAAGAGCATGGAACTTGTTTATTAATGACATTCACTCCATTATTTCATAATATACAAAACACTGTGTCTAGTTAGTTAATTTGTGTGCAATTTATTCATATTCTTAATGTTAGAGCACCTCACAAACTAGATAATTAACCATAAAAAGGGGGTCTTTGAACAGTAGAGGCCAGGTTATTGATAATTAAATGCCCCATATCAGAGCACGTTAAGGACTGGGCATAGGGAAAATAATGAGCTTTATTTTCATATTCTACAGTTATGGATGTAAAATGTAATATTTATAACACCTCTAGGTTATATCTATCATTTGCTAAATATAGCTCAGAAATTGTATTTGTAAAAGCTTACATTCTAAATATGTTTATTTTTTTCTGATACCATTTTTCAATTGTCTATTTAGTGATTTAACCTCTTGGAAACCAAATAGTAATCAAGTTTTTAATTCACTCTTTAGTAATCAAAGCACTAATAAGCCCTATGACTAGAATATGTTTTAGATTTTTTTGCTTAAAGCCTAGTCTGTATGTGAAAACTAACAATTTTCTTGATGAGTGAGACAGAGCATACCTTTTTACACAATCTAGATCACTTTATGCCTACCATTGCGGAAAGTGGGCAGCATACTCTGCCTGCAGTTATCATTGCACAAGTAATTGCCTGTGCAGCCACACCCCCTACTCATGCACAACCAATTTCTCAAGAGCATGGCTTGTCAATCATCCCAGTCCATCCTGATCAGGATTGTTTAACTGCTCCACCCTTGAGGCAGAGGGGAGGCTAAGTATCAGTGGTCGTATGACCTTAGCTACTTAACTAAAGGTTCAAACACACTGGCACAAATCTGTAATGTTCGAGCCCTAAAGCTACGTCCACAACTTCATAAATGGGGCCCAGAGGTTTTTAGCAACGTTACACACTTTTCACCATTAGACGTCACCAGTGTTTGCACAGGGTATAACATTCTTAAAACATTATTGCAAAACTGATGTTATAGAGAGTTATAAAGTGTTCCAGACACATAAACTCTACCTATAGTGTTCCAGATACATAAACTCTACCTATAGTGTTCCAGACACGTGCACTCTAACTATTGTGTTCCAGACATGTGCACTCTAACTATAGTGTTCCAGACACGTGCACTCTAACTATAGTGTTCCAGACACATGCACTCTAACTATAGTGTTCCAGACACGTGCACTCTAAGTATAGTGTTCCAGACACATGCACTCTAACTATAGTGTTCTAGACATATGCACTCTAACTATAGTGTTCCAGACACGTGCACTCTAACTATTGTGTTCCAGACACATGCACTCTAAGTATAGTGTTCTAGACATGTGCACTCTAACTATAGTGTTCCAGACACGTGCACTCTAACTATAGTGTTCTAGACATATGCACTCTAACTATAGTGTTCTAGACACGTGCACTCTAACTATTGTGTTCCAGACACATGCACTCTAAGTATAGTGTTCTAGACATGTGCACTCTAACTATAGTGTTCCAGACACGTGCACTCTAACTATAGTGTTCTAGACATATGCACTCTAACTATAGTGTTCCAGACACGTGCACTCTAACTATTGTGTTCCAGACACATGCACTCTACCTATAGTGTTCAAGACATGTGCACTCTAACTATAGTGCTCTAAACATGTGCACTCTACCTATAGTGTTCAAGACATGTGCACTCTACCTATAGTGTTCCAGACACGTGCACTTTACCTATAGTGTTCCAGACATGTGCACTCTAACTATAGTGTTCCAGACACGTGCACTCTAACTATAGTGTTCCAGACACATGCACTTTACCTATAGTGTTCCAGACATGTGCACTCTAACTATAGTGTTCCAGACACGTGCACTCTAACTATAGTGTTCCAGACACATGCACTATACCTATAGTGTTCCAGACATGTGCACTCTACCTATAGTGTTCCAGACACGTGCACTCTACCTATAGTGTTCCAGACATGTGCACACTACTTATTGTGTTCCAGACATGTGCACGCTACTTATAGTGTTCCAGACATGTGCAAGCTACTTATAGTGTTCCAGACATGTGCACGCTACTTTTAGTGTTTCAGACATGTGCACGTTACTTATAGTGTTCCAGACGTGCACGCTACTTATAGTGTTCCAGACATGTGCACACTACCTATAGTGTTCCAGACATGTGCACACTACAAATAGTGTTCCAGACATATGCACGCTACTTATACTGTTCCAGACATGTGCACTCTACTAATAGTGTTCCAGACATATGCACGCTACCTATAATGTTCCAGACATGTGCAAGCTACTTATAGTGTTCCAGACATATGCACGCTACCTATAGTGTTCCAGACATGTGCAAGCTACTTATAGTGTTCCAGACATGTGCACGCTACTTATAGTGTTCCAGACATGTGCAAGCTACTTATAGTGTTCCAGACATGTGCAAGCTACTTATAGTGTTCCAGACATATGCACGCTACCTATAGTGTTCCAGACATGAGCAAGCTACTTATAGTGTTCCAGACATGTGCAAGCTACTTATAGTGTTCCAGACATGTGCAAGCTACTTATAGTGTTCCAGACATGTGCAAGCTACTTATAGTGTTCCAGACATGTGCACGCTACCTATAGTGTTCCAGACATGTGCAAGCTACTTATAGTGTTCCAGACATGTGCACGCTACTTATAGTGTTCCAGACATGTGCACGCTACTTATAGTGTTCCAGACATGTGCACGCTACTTATAGTGTTCCAGACATATGCACGCTACCTATAGTGTTCCAGACATGTGCAAGCTACTTATAGTGTTCCAGACATGTGCACGCTACTTATAGTGTTCCAGACATGTGCAAGCTACTTATAGTGTTCCAGACATGTGCAAGCTACTTATAGTGTTCCAGACATGTGCACGCTACTTATAGTGTTCCAGACATGTGCAAGCTACTAATAGTGTTCCAGACATGTGCAAGCTACCTATAGTGTTCCAGACATGTGCAAGCTACTTATAGTGTTCCAGACATGTGCACTCTACTAATAGTGTTCCAGACATATGCACGCTACCTATAATGTTCCAGACATGTGCAAGCTACTTATAGTGTTCCAGACATGTGCAAGCTACTTATAGTGTTCCAGACATGTGCAAGCTACTTATAGTGTTCCAGACATGTGCAAGCTACTAATAGTGTTCCAGACATGTGCAAGCTACTAATAGTGTTCCAGACATGTGCACGCTACTTATAGTGTTCCAGACATGTGCACGCTACTTATATTGTTCCAGACATGTGCACGCTACTTATAGTGTTCCAGACATGTGCAAGCTACTTATAGTGTTCCAGACATGTGCAAGCTACTTATAGTGTTCCAGACATGTGCAAGCTACTTATAGTGTTCCAGACATGTGCAAGCTACTAATAGTGTTCCAGACATGTGCAAGCTACTAATAGTGTTCCAGACATGTGCACGCTACTTATAGTGTTCCAGACATGTGCACGCTACTTATATTGTTCCAGACATGTGCACGCTACCTATAGTGTTCCAGACGTGCAAGCTACTTATATTGTTCCAGACATGTGCACGCTACTTATAGTGTTCCAGACATGTGCAAGCTACTTATAGTGTTCCAGACATGTGCAAGCTACTTATATTGTTCCAGACATGTGCACGCTACTTATAGTGTTCCAGACATGTGCACGCTACTTATATTGTTCCAGACATGTGCACGCTACCTATAGTGTTCCAGACATATGCACGCTACTTATAATGTTCCAGACATGTGCAAGCTACTTATAGTGTTCCAGACATGTGCAAGCTACTAATAGTGTTCCAGACATGTGCACGCTACTTATAGTGTTCCAGACATGTGCAAGCTACTTATAGTGTTCCAGACATGTGCAAGCTACTAATAGTGTTCCAGACATGTGCAAGCTACTTATATTGTTCCAGACATGTGCAAGCTACTTATAGTGTTCCAGACATGTGCACGCTACTTATAGTGTTCCAGACATATGCACGCTACCTATAATGTTCCAGACATGTGCAAGCTACTTATAGTGTTCCAGACATGTGCAAGCTACTTATAGTGTTCCAGACATGTGCAAGCTACTTGTAGTGTTCCAGACATGTGCACTCTACTAATAGTGTTCCAGACATGTGCAAGCTACTTATAGTGTTCCAGACATGTGCAAGCTACTTGTAGTGTTCCAGACATGTGCACTCTACTAATAGTGTTCCAGACATGTGCAAGCTACTTATAGTGTTCCAGACATGTGCAAGCTACTTGTAGTGTTCCAGACATGTGCACTCTACTAATAGTGTTCCAGACATGTGCAAGCTACTTATAGTGTTCCAGACATGTGCACGCTACTTATAGTGTTCCAGACATGTGCAAGCTACCTATAGTGTTCCAGACATGTGCAAGCTACTTATAGTGTTCCAGACATGTGCAAGCTACTTATAGTGTTCCAGACATGTGCACGCTACTTATACTGTTCCAGACATGTGCAAGCTACTTATAGTGTTCCAGACATGTGCAAGCTACTTATAGTGTTCCAGACATGTGCACGCTACTTATACTGTTCCAGACATGTGCAAGCTACTTATAGTGTTCCAGACATGTGCAAGCTACTTATAGTGTTCCAGACATGTGCAAGCTACTTATAGTGTTCCAGACATGTGCAAGCTACTTATAGTGTTCCAGACATGTGCAAGCTACTTATAGTGTTCCAGACATGTGCAAGCTACTTATAGTGTTCCAGACATATGCACGCTACCTATAATGTTCCAGACATGTGCAAGCTACTTATAGTGTTCCAGACATGTGCAAGCTACTTATAGTGTTCCAGACATGTGCAAGCTACTTATAGTGTTCCAGACATATGCACGCTACCTATAATGTTCCAGACATGTGCAAGCTACTTATAGTGTTCCAGACATGTGCACGCTACTTATATTGTTCCAGACATGTGCACGCTACCTATAGTGTTCCAGACATGTGCACGCTACTTATAATGTTCCAGACATGTGCAAGCTACTTATAGTGTTCCAGACATGTGCAAGCTACTTATAGTGTTCCAGACATGTGCAAGCTACTTATAGTGTTCCAGACATGTGCAAGCTACTTATAGTGTTCCAGACATGTGCAAGCTACTTATAGTGTTCCAGACATGTGCAAGCTACTTATAGTGTTCCAGACATGTGCAAGCTACTTATAGTGTTCCAGACATATGCACGCTACCTATAGTGTTCCAGACATGTGCAAGCTACTTATAGTGTTCCAGACATGTGCACGCTACTTATAGTGTTCCAGACATGTGCAAGCTACTTATATTGTTCCAGACATGTGCACGCTACTTATAGTGTTCCAGACATGTGCAAGCTACTTATATTGTTCCAGACATGTGCACGCTACTTATAGTGTTCCAGACATGTGCACGCTACTTATATTGTTCCAGACATGTGCACGCTACTTATAGTGTTCCAGACATGTGCAAGCTACTTATAGTGTTCCAGACATATGCACGCTACTTATAGTGTTCCAGACATGTGCAAGCTACTTATATTGTTCCAGACATGTGCACACTACCTATAATGTTCCAGACATGTGCACGCTACTTATAGTGTTCCAGACATGTGCACGCTACTTATAGTGTTCCAGACATGTGCAAGCTACTTATAGTGTTCCAGACATATGCACGCTACTTATAGTGTTCCAGACATATGCACGCTACTTATAGTGTTCCAGACATATGCACGCTACCTATAGTGTTCCAGACATGTGCACGCTACCTATAGTGTTCCAGACATGTGCAAGCTACTTATAGTGTTCCAGACATGTGCACGCTACTTATAGTGTTCCAGACATGTGCAAGCTACTTATAGTGTTCCAGACATGTGCAAGCTACTTATAGTGTTCCAGACATGTGCAAGCTACCTATAGTGTTCCAGACATATGTAAGCTACTTATAGTGTTCCAGACATGTGCACACTACTTATAGTGTTCCAGACATGTACACGCTAATTATACTGTTCCAGATATGTGCACTCTAGTAATAGTGTTCCAGACATATGCACGCTACCTATAATGTTCCAGACATGTGCAAGCTACTTATAGTGTTCCAGACATATGCACGCTACCTATAGTGTTCCAGACATGTGCAAGCTACTTATAGTGTTCCAGACATGTGCACGCTACTTATAGTGTTCCAGACATGTGCAAGCTACTAATAGTGTTCCAGACATGTGCAAGCTACTTATAGTGTTCCAGACATGTGCAAGCTACTAATAGTGTTCCAGACATGTGCAAGCTACCTATAGTGTTCCAGACATGTGCAAGCTACTTATAGTGTTCCAGACATGTGCACTCTACTAATAGTGTTCCAGACATATGCACGCTACCTATAATGTTCCAGACATGTGCAAGCTACTTATAGTGTTCCAGACATGTGCAAGCTACTTATAGTGTTCCAGACATGTGCAAGCTACTTATAGTGTTCCAGACATGTGCAAGCTAATAATAGTGTTCCAGACATGTGCAAGCTACTAATAGTGTTCCAGACATGTGCACGCTACTTATAGTGTTCCAGACATGTGCACGCTACTTATATTGTTCCAGACATGTGCACGCTACTTATAGTGTTCCAGACATGTGCAAGCTACTTATAGTGTTCCAGACATGTGCAAGCTACTTATAGTGTTCCAGACATGTGCAAGCTACTTATAGTGTTCCAGACATGTGCAAGCTACTAATAGTGTTCCAGACATGTGCAAGCTACTAATAGTGTTCCAGACATGTGCACGCTACTGATAGTGTTCCAGACATGTGCACGCTACTTATATTGTTCCAGACATGTGCACGCTACCTATAGTGTTCCAGACGTGCAAGCTACTTATATTGTTCCAGACATGTGCACGCTACTTATAGTGTTCCAGACATGTGCAAGCTACTTATAGTGTTCCAGACATGTGCAAGCTACTTATATTGTTCCAGACATGTGCACGCTACTTATAGTGTTCCAGACATGTGCACGCTACTTATATTGTTCCAGACATGTGCACGCTACCTATAGTGTTCCAGATATATGCACGCTACTTATAATGTTCCAGACATGTGCAAGCTACTTATAGTGTTCCAGACATGTGCAAGCTACTAATAGTGTTCCAGACATGTGCACGCTACTTATAGTGTTCCAGACATGTGCAAGCTACTTATAGTGTTCCAGACATGTGCAAGCTACTATAGTGTTCCAGACATGTGCAAGCTACTTATATTGTTCCAGACATGTGCAAGCTACTTATAGTGTTCCAGACATGTGCACGCTACTTATAGTGTTCCAGACATATGCACGCTACCTATAATGTTCCAGACATGTGCAAGCTACTTATAGTGTTCCAGACATGTGCAAGCTACTTATAGTGTTCCAGACATGTGCAAGCTACTTGTAGTGTTCCAGACATGTGCACTCTACTAATAGTGTTCCAGACATGTGCAAGCTACTTATAGTGTTCCAGACATGTGCAAGCTACTTGTAGTGTTCCAGACATGTGCACTCTACTAATAGTGTTCCAGACATGTGCAAGCTACTTATAGTGTTCCAGACATGTGCAAGCTACTTGTAGTGTTCCAGACATGTGCACTCTACTAATAGTGTTCCAGACATGTGCAAGCTACTTATAGTGTTCCAGACATGTGCACGCTACTTATAGTGTTCCAGACATGTGCAAGCTACCTATAGTGTTCCAGACATGTGCAAGCTACTTATAGTGTTCCAGACATGTGCAAGCTACTTATAGTGTTCCAGACATGTGCACGCTACTTATACTGTTCCAGACATGTGCAAGCTACTTATAGTGTTCCAGACATGTGCAAGCTACTTATAGTGTTCCAGACATGTGCACGCTACTTATACTGTTCCAGACATGTGCAAGCTACTTATAGTGTTCCAGACATGTGCAAGCTACTTATAGTGTTCCAGACATGTGCAAGCTACTTATAGTGTTCCAGACATGTGCAAGCTACTTATAGTGTTCCAGACATGTGCAAGCTACTTATAGTGTTCCAGACATGTGCAAGCTACTTATAGTGTTCCAGACATATGCACGCTACCTATAATGTTCCAGACATGTGCAAGCTACTTATAGTGTTCCAGACATGTGCAAGCTACTTATAGTGTTCCAGACATGTGCAAGCTACTTATAGTGTTCCAGACATATGCACGCTACCTATAATGTTCCAGACATGTGCAAGCTACTTATAGTGTTCCAGACATGTGCACGCTACTTATATTGTTCCAGACATGTGCACGCTACCTATAGTGTTCCAGACATGTGCACGCTACTTATAATGTTCCAGACATGTGCAAGCTACTTATAGTGTTCCAGACATGTGCAAGCTACTTATAGTGTTCCAGACATGTGCAAGCTACTTATAGTGTTCCAGACATGTGCAAGCTACTTATAGTGTTCCAGACATGTGCAAGCTACTTATAGTGTTCCAGACATGTGCAAGCTACTTATAGTGTTCCAGACATGTGCAAGCTACTTATAGTGTTCCAGACATATGCACGCTACCTATAGTGTTCCAGACATGTGCAAGCTACTTATAGTGTTCCAGACATGTGCACGCTACTTATAGTGTTCCAGACATGTGCAAGCTACTTATATTGTTCCAGACATGTGCACGCTACTTATAGTGTTCCAGACATGTGCAAGCTACTTATATTGTTCCAGACATGTGCACGCTACTTATAGTGTTCCAGACATGTGCACGCTACTTATATTGTTCCAGACATGTGCACGCTACTTATAGTGTTCCAGATATGTGCAAGCTACTTATAGTGTTCCAGACATATGCACGCTACTTATAGTGTTCCAGACATGTGCAAGCTACTTATATTGTTCCAGACATGTGCACACTACCTATAATGTTCCAGACATGTGCACGCTACTTATAGTGTTCCAGACATGTGCACGCTACTTATAGTGTTCCAGACATGTGCAAGCTACTTATAGTGTTCCAGACATATGCACGCTACTTATAGTGTTCCAGACATATGCACGCTACTTATAGTGTTCCAGACATATGCACGCTACCTATAGTGTTCCAGACATGTGCACGCTACCTATAGTGTTCCAGACATGTGCAAGCTACTTATAGTGTTCCAGACATGTGCACGCTACTTATAGTGTTCCAGACATGTGCAAGCTACTTATAGTGTTCCAGACATGTGCAAGCTACTTATAGTGTTCCAGACATGTGCAAGCTACCTATAGTGTTCCAGACATATGTAAGCTACTTATAGTGTTCCAGACATGTGCACACTACTTATAGTGTTCCAGACATGTGCACGCTACTTATACTGTTCCAGACATGTGCACTCTACTAATAGTGTTCCAGACATATGCACGCTACCTATAATGTTCCAGACATGTGCAAGCTACTTATAGTGTTCCAGACATATGCACGCTACCTATAGTGTTCCAGACATGTGCAAGCTACTTATAGTGTTCCAGACATGTGCACGCTACTTATAGTGTTCCAGACATGTGCAAGCTACTTATAGTGTTCCAGACATGTGCAAGCTACTTATAGTGTTCCAGACATATGCACGCTACCTATAGTGTTCCAGACATGAGCAAGCTACTTATAGTGTTCCAGACATGTGCAAGCTACTTATAGTGTTCCAGACATGTGCAAGCTACTTATAGTGTTCCAGACATGTGCAATCTACTTATAGTGTTCCAGACATGTGCAAGCTACTTATAGTGTTCCAGACATGTGCACGCTACCTATAGTGTTCCAGACATGTGCAAGCTACTTATAGTGTTCCAGACATGTGCACGCTACTTATAGTGTTCCAGACATGTGCACGCTACTTATAGTGTTCCAGACATGTGCACGCTACTTATAGTGTTCCAGACATATGCACGCTACCTATAGTGTTCCAGACATGTGCAAGCTACTTATAGTGTTCCAGACATGTGCACGCTACTTATAGTGTTCCAGACATGTGCAAGCTACTTATAGTGTTCCAGACATGTGCAAGCTACTTATAGTGTTCCAGACATGTGCAAGCTACTAATAGTGTTCCAGACATGTGCAAGCTACTTATAGTGTTCCAGACATGTGCAAGCTACTTATAGTGTTCCAGACATGTGCAAGCTACTTATAGTGTTCCAGACATGTGCAAGCTACTTATAGTGTTCCAGACATATGCACGCTACTTATAGTGTTCCAGACATGTGCAAGCTACTAATAGTGTTCCAGACATGTGCAAGCTACTTATAGTGTTCCAGACATGTGCACGCTACTTATAGTGTTCCAGACATGTGCAAGCTACTAATAGTGTTCCAGACATGTGCAAGCTACTTATAGTGTTCCAGACATGTGCAAGCTACTAATAGTGTTCCAGACATGTGCAAGCTACCTATAGTGTTCCAGACATGTGCAAGCTACTTATAGTGTTCCAGACATGTGCACTCTACTAATAGTGTTCCAGACATATGCACGCTACCTATAATGTTCCAGACATGTGCAAGCTACTTATAGTGTTCCAGACATGTGCAAGCTACTTATAGTGTTCCAGACATGTGCAAGCTACTTATAGTGTTCCAGACATGTGCAAGCTACTAATAGTGTTCCAGACATGTGCAAGCTACTAATAGTGTTCCAGACATGTGCACGCTACTTATAGTGTTCCAGACATGTGCACGCTACTTATATTGTTCCAGACATGTGCACGCTACTTATAGTGTTCCAGACATGTGCAAGCTACTTATAGTGTTCCAGACATGTGCAAGCTACTTATAGTGTTCCAGACATGTGCAAGCTACTTATAGTGTTCCAGACATGTGCAAGCTACTTATAGTGTTCCAGACATATGCACGCTACCAATAGTGTTCCAGACATGTGCAAGCTACTTATAGTGTTCCAGACATGTGCACGCTACTTATAGTGTTCCAGACATGTGCAAGCTACTTATATTGTTCCAGACATGTGCACGCTACTTATAGTGTTCCAGACATGTGCAAGCTACTTATATTGTTCCAGACATGTGCACGCTACTTATAGTGTTCCAGACATGTGCACGCTACTTATATTGTTCCAGACATGTGCACGCTACTTATAGTGTTCCAGACATGTGCAAGCTACTTATAGTGTTCCCGACATATGCACGCTACTTATAGTGTTCCAGACATGTGCAAGCTACTTATATTGTTCCAGACATGTGCACACTACCTATAATGTTCCAGACATGTGCACGCTACTTATAGTGTTCCAGACATGTGCACGCTACTTATAGTGTTCCAGACATGTGCAAGCTACTTATAGTGTTCCAGACATATGCACGCTACTTATAGTGTTCCAGACATATGCACGCTACTTTTAGTGTTCCAGACATGTGCACGCTACCTATAGTGTTCCAGACATGTGCAAGCTACTTATAGTGTTCCAGACATGTGCACGCTACTTATAGTGTTCCAGACATGTGCACGCTACCTATAATGTTCCAGACATGTGCAAGCTACTTATAGTGTTCCAGACATGTGCACGCTACCTATAGTGTTCCAGACATGTGCAAGCTACTTATAGTGTTCCAGACATGTGCACGCTACCTATAGTGTTCCAGACATATGCAAGCTACTTATAATAAATACATTTTGTTATAGGAAAGTAATCTTACTAGATAGACCAAAGGGTATCTAAGAAAACTCACATACAGGGTAAGGGGTTTATACTGGGCATTCTGGGGATTTGTACCTAAAGCTTGGCTAAGAAATTGCAATACATAAATATATTGTTACCCTTGTAAAGTATCTAGTATCACTGATGTTTCTCACTGTTTAAAATCTCATGAGATTGACATTTTCATTTCACGTTTCCTTTTGTGCACGTGTTAGAGCAGACTGTTTTATTGAGTGGTTTTTTTTTTTTGGCTGTCTTACTTGATTTTTTGTAAGATTTTGAAGACATGTTTGTGTTTGCTGTGTCCTTGACAGTGTAACTCATTCAATGCTGAGAGTAGTGTTAATGGTTAAGTGACAAATACAGCCCTATTGATTAAAATGGGACAGAACTCGCATTTAATGGGCATTGTCCAGGACCAGTACAAAATTATATGAATTTGAGTTGTGATGCTGCAACCGGATTTTAGTGAGATTTTAGTTTCCCTACTGGGTGTTATTGAACCTAGAACAGTGACTAAACTAAGATTCCTTGATGTTCCCATTGTGTAGAGGCTGAAACATTTGACAAACATAAACCAATTGGATGAAATGTGAAGGCTAAAACATACAGCCCCATGTGCTACAAGATGGTTAGACTAAGAATCCAATTTGGGAATTTATGTGGCAAGCGGACAGTGGATACTGTCTTTCCGCTGTCAGTTATCATTGCACAAGAATATACTTGTGAAATGCCACACCCTTGCTCTCATGCAACCAATTGGGCAAAAGCAGGGCCTGTCAATCACCCAAAAGCAAACAAGTTCAGATTAATTTATCTCCGCCACCTCAGAGGTTAAGTATCAGCGGTCAGGTTAGGAGTCCATAATATCAACTGATATAAAGAAGATTGGCTACAATATTTGTTGAACAGCATTGTGTGTGAAATAATACATTTGCTCTAGTAATTATTATTATGTTTCTTTTTCATATGATTTATATTTTGCTTCAATGTACTTGATTGCAAATTACATTAAAACGTGTTTTTTTTTTCATTATGTACAGAATATAATAACATTTCATTCTACTAACAATACATTTCTCATGATATACGTTTTTTATTTCAACATAACAAGTTTTTATATTTACTGAGGCAACTGTAAGAAATATATTAATGGATACTGAAAAAAGGATTTTTACCCTTTGACTGCCATAAAGTGCAGCAATGCAGTGTAACAAACTTTGTTGCAGTCTTCTCTGGCATCCAAAGGGTTAAATAAATGTTGGTTTTAATATTTTAAGGTTCTTTGAAAGGTATAATGATCTGAATCAGTTAAACTGGGAAACAAGACAGTAATTCAACAGTTGCTCATATTCGTGTCAGTACATACTGATGTCTTCATACTCGTTACCCCAGGGCAGAAGTGCCAACAAGTTATTTCTGCTGAATATCAATCCAGCAGATGACTTACAGCCCTGCTTGTGAGGAACCCATAGCCCCTGGTGTAAGGGGTAGAACAGGAATATTTTTATTATGACATTTGATTCAAGTAGAAGACAAATGGTATTAAGGTTTCATATTCTCCTACAGTTATCTTTTTATGGAGATGTAGCAATGTGTTTGCATTGTAGCCCAGCTCAGTGTAACCCAAAGGCAAGAATTTATTTCAGGTTTAATATTACAATGGAAAGAAACAACAAAAATCTGCATTAAACTATATGTAATTTTAAAGTGGCTCTATTAATAATAAAGCTAACAACTGGAATATAATTTCCTTCTATTTATTGCATTTTCCCTTGTTGTATTGTTTTGGGAAATCAGTCCATACCTGACCTGGTAGTTTATAATCAAGGGACTTGCATTTTTTTCTTTTTATCTGCAGATATACTGTAGTGAATTAAAGGCACATTAAATCCAAATGTATTTTTTATAATTAAGATAGAGCATGCAATTTTAAGATACAGGCAGACCCCGGTTACATCCGACTTAAGTACAACTTGTACTTACAAACGGAGAAATTAGAGCTTTATCGCCAGTCTTTCTTTCCAGGATAACCCAAAATACTCAAAATCCAATTGTCACAAGGACAGAAAGTGATGTGAAATTTTCTGAACGGGAGCACAGATAGCAAAACAAACGTATCCCTATGCCATCCAAAACTTAACAAATATGTGGCTAGAGTTTCACCTAAAATAAAGTAACTGCTCCAATTTACATACAAATTCAACTTAAAGGGACACTGAACCCAAATTTTCTCTTTTGCGATTCAGATAGAGCATGCAATTTTAAGCAACTTTCTAATTTACTCCTATTATCAAATTTTCATCATTCTCTTGCTATCTTTATTTGAAAAAGAAGGAATCTAAGCTAAGGAGCCAGACAATTTTTGGTTCAGACCATGGATAGCACTTGTTTATTGGTGCTGTCCAATCAGCAAGGACAACCTAGGTTTTTCACCAAATTAGTGATGGTATCTAAAATTACATTCTTGCTTTTCAAATAAAGATACCAAGAGAATGAAGAAAATTTGATAATAGGAGTAAATTAGAAAATTGCTTAAAATTGCATGCTCTGGGGGGTAGTTATCAAGCCGTCAACCTCAAATACGCTGCGTATTCCGCAGCGTATTTGTGGTGAGGCTGATACGCCTTAATTATCAAAGGCTCGAGACCGGCAAAAGTAGAATTTTGTGACGTCAGCTTCGATCCGCCGGACTCAGTCCGACACAGATCGATTCTTACGTCACTCCAGATGTTCCGCACACAAGTGCGGCACATTCTCACTACTTTTGCTAGCTATCAAAAAACTAGCAGGTACGCTCGGCACTTTTACGGCCCAGCGTACCTGGTTTTCAAAGCGCCAGCCTGGAGGCGGCGGATCCCATAGGAATCAATGGGAGTCTGACCATAGCGAAAGTACAAGTTCGCTGCTGACAGACATCCCATTGATTTCTATGGGAGCTGTCTACACCTAACACCCTAACATGTACCCCGAGTCTAAACACCACTAATCTGACCCCCCCTACACCGCCGCAACTAAATAAAGTTATTACCCCCTAAACCGCCGCTCCCGGAGCCCACCGCAAGCTACTCTATACATATTAACCCCTAAACCGCCGCTCCCGGAGCCCACCGCAACTATAATAAATGTATTAACCCCTAAACCGCCGCTCCCTGAACCCGCCGCAACCTATATTAAATGTATTAACCCCTATCCTGCCCCCCCTACACCGTCGCCACCTATAATACATTTATTAACCCCTAATCTGCCCCCCCTACACCGTCGCCACCTATAATAAATTTATTAACCCCTATCCTGCCCCCCACTACGCCGCCGCCACTGTAATAAAATGATTAACCCCTAAACCTAACCCTAACCCTAACGCCCCCTAACTTAAATATTAATTAAATAAATCTAAATAAATTAACTCTTATTAACTAAATGAATCCTATTTAAAACTAAATACTTACCTTTAAAATAAACCCTAATATAGCTACAATATAAATAATAATTATATTCTAGCTATCTTAGGATTTATTTTTATTTTACAGGTACCTTTCAATTTATTTTAACCATGTACAATAGCTATTAAATAGTTATTAACTATTTAATAGCTTACCTAGCGAAAATAAAGAGAAATGTACCTGTGAAATAAATCCTAACCTAAGTTACAATTACACCTAACACTACACTATACTTTAATAAATTATTCCTATTTAAAAATAAATACTTACCTGTAAAATAAACCCTAAGATAGCTACAATGTAATTAATAATTATATTCTAGCTATCTTAGGATTTATATTTATTTTACAGGTAACTTTGTATTTATTTTAGCTAGTTAGAATAGTTATTAAATAGTTATTAACTATTTAATAACTACCTAGCTAAAAGAAATACAAAATTACCTGTAAAATAAATCCTAACTTAAGTTACAATTAAACCTAATACTACACTATCATTAAATTAACTAAATAAACTACCTACAAAGAACTACAATGAAATACAATTACATAAACTAACTAAAGTACAAAAAATAAAAAAAGCTAAGTTACAAAAAATAAAAAATTAAGTTACAAACATGTTAAAAATATTACAACAATTTTAAGCTACTTACACCTAATCTAAGCCCCCTAATAAAATAACAAACCCCCCCAAAATAAAAAAAATCCCTACCCTATTCTAAATTACATAAATTTCAAAGCTCTTTTACCTTACCAGCCCTTAAAAGGGCCATTTGTGGGGGCATGCCCCAAAAAGTTCAGCTCTTTTGCCTGTAAAATAAAAATACAACCCCCCCCCCAACATTAAAACCCACCACCCACATACCCCTAATCTAACCCAAACCCCCCTTACAAAAACCTAACACTAATCCCCTGAAGATCATCCTACCTTGAGTCGTCTTCACTCAGCCGAGCCACCGATGGAACTGAAGAGGACATCCTGAGCGGAAGAAGTTAATCCTCCAAGCGGCGCTGAAGAAATCTTCCATCCGATGAAGTCATCATCCAGGCGGCGCTGAAGAAGTCTTCGATCCGGCCGATGTCATCTTCAAAGAGGCGCTGAAGAGGTCTTCTATCCGGGCGAAGTCATCTTCCAAGCCGGGTCTTCAATCTTCCTTCCGCCGACGCGGAACCACCTTCTTCACCGATGGACTACGACGAATGACGGCTCCTTTAAGGGACGTCATCCAAGATGGCGTCCCCTCAATTCCGATTGGCTGATAGGATTCTATCAGCCAATCGGAATTAAGGTAGGAAAATCTGATTGGCTGATGGAATCAGCCAATCAGATTCAAGTTCAATCCGATTGGCTGATCCAATCAGCCAATCAGATTGAGCTCGCATTCTATTGGCTGATCGGAACAGCCAATAGAATGCGAGCTCAATCTGATTGGCTGATTCCATCAGCCAATCAGATTTTCCTACCTTAATTCCGATTGGCTGATAGAATCCTATCAGCCAATCGGAATTGAGGGGACGCCATCTTGGATGACGTCCCTTAAAGGAGCCGTCATTCGTCGTAGTCCGTCGGTGAAGAAGGTGGTTCCGCGTCGGCGGAAGGAAGATTGAAGACCCGGCTTGGAAGATGACTTCGCCCGGATAGAAGACCTCTTCAGCGCCTCTTTGAAGATGACATCGGCCGGATCGAAGACTTCTTCAGCGCCGCCTGGATGATGACTTCATCGGATGGAAGATTTCTTCAGCGCCGCTTGGAGGATTAACTTCTTCCGCTCCGGATGTCCTCTTCAGTTCCATCGGTGGCTCGGCTGAGTGAAGACGACTCAAGGTAGGATGATCTTCAGGGGATTAGTGTTAGGTTTTTGTAAGAGGGGTTTGGGTTAGATTAGGGGTATGTGGGTGGTGGGTTTTAATGTTGGGGGGGGTTGTATTTTTATTTTACAGGCAAAAGAGCTGAACTTTTTGGGGCATGCCCCCACAAATGGCCCTTTTAAGGGCTGGTAAGGTAAAAGAGCTTTGAAATTTATGTAATTTAGAATAGGGTAGGGATTTTTTTTATTTTGGGGGGGTTTGTTATTTTATTAGGGGGCTTAGATTAGGTGTAAGTAGCTTAAAATTGTTGTAATATTTTTAACATGTTTGTAACTTAATTTTTTATTTTTTGTAACTTAGCTTTTTTTATTTTTTGTACTTTAGTTAGTTTATGTAATTGTATTTCATTGTAGTTCTTTGTAGGTAGTTTATTTAGTTAATTTAATGATAGTGTAGTATTAGGTTTAATTGTAACTTAAGTTAGGATTTATTTTACAGGTAATTTTGTATTTCTTTTAGCTAGGTAGTTATTAAATAGTTAATAACTATTTAATAACTATTCTAACTAGCTAAAATAAATACAAAGTTACCTGTAAAATAAATATAAATCCTAAGATAGCTAGAATATAATTATTAATTACATTGTAGCTATCTTAGGGTTTATTTTACAGGTAAGTATTTATTTTTAAATAGGAATAATTTATTAAAGTATAGTGTAGTGTTAGGTGTAATTGTAACTTAGGTTAGGATTTATTTCACAGGTACATTTCTCTTTATTTTAGCTAGGTAAGCTATTAAATAGTTAATAACTATTTAATAGTTATTGTACATGGTTAAAATAAATTGAAAGGTACCTGTAAAATAAAAATAAATCCTAAGATAGCTAGAATATAATTATTATTTATATTGTAGCTATATTAGGGTTTATTTTAAAGGTAAGTATTTAGTTTTAAATAGGATTCATTTAGTTAATAAGAGTTAATTTATTTAGATTTATTTAATTAATATTTAAGTTAGGGGGGCGTTATGGTTAGGGTTAGACTTAGGTTTAGGGGTTAATCATTTTATTACAGTGGCGGCGGCGTAGTGGGGGGCAGGATAGGGGTTAATAAATTTATTATAGGTTGCGGCGGGTTCATGGAGCGGCGGTTTAGGGGTTAAACTATTTATTTAGTTGCGGAGAGGTGCGGGATCAGCAGGATAGGGGTTAATAATTTTATAATAGAGGGCGACGGTATAGGGGGGCAGGATAGGGGTTACTAGGTATAATGTAGGTGGCAGCGGTGTCCGGGAGCGGCGGTTTAGGGGTTAATACATTTATAAGACTTGCGGCGGGGTCTAGGAGCGGCGGTTTAGGGGTTAGTAACTTTATTTAGTTGCGGGGGGCTCCGGGGGCGCCGGTATAGGGGGTAGAACAGTGCAGTTTAGTGTGAGTGCTTAGTGACAGGCTAGCAATAAAGCTGGGAAAAAGCCGAAGGGCAGCGAGATCGGATGAGTGATAACTGTCACAGTCCGCTGCTCATCGCCCCGCGGCTTTTTGACAGCTTTATTTGATAACTTAGGCGAACGTATTCAAGGTCCGCGGCGGCGAAGGTAGGCGAGCTTAGGCGGACGTATTGGGCCGGCGAAGCCAGAAAAGTAGACGGCTTGATAAGTAGCCCCCTACATCTGAATCATGAAAGAAAAAAATTGGGTTCAGTGTCCCTTTGTTTGTAACCTGGGGACTGCCTTTACTTTAAAGTTTACCTCTATTATCAAATGATATTTGTTCTCTTGGTATCATAGGTATGTTTAGGAGCAGCAATAGCCCATTGGTTTTGGTGGATACACACATATGCCTTTTGTCATTGACTCATGCAATGTGTTCAACTAGCTCCCAGTAGTGTTTTGTTTCTCTGGAGCTGACTTTAACTATGTGTTTAATCCATTTGTTACCATTTATCTGTCACAGTGCAATAATAAAGTGTTCTAGCACATTACAGAAATTTATTTTTGTGCTAAATGTTCCATACAAAAAAAGCATTATACAAGCACTAAAAACAGATCCATAGGCCCCAATTTATCAAGGCCTGGCGGACCTGATCCGACAGTGCGGATCAGGTCCGACAGACCACGCTGAATACGGCGAGCAATATGCTCGCCTTATTCAGCATTGCACCAGCAGCTCACAAGAGCAGCTGGTGCAATGCCGCCCCCTGCAGACTCGTGGCCAATGGGCCGCCAGCAGGGGGTGTCAATCAACCCGATCGTACTCGATCGGGTTGATTTTTGCAGCGACGTCTGTCTGCCTGCTCAGAGCAGGCGGACAGGTTATGGAGCAGCGGTCTTTATGACCGCTGCTTCATAACTGCTGTTTCTGGCGAGTCTGAAGACTCGCCAGAAACAGGGGCTGTCAAGCTCCTTACGGAGATTGTTAAATAGAGGCCATTGTGTGTTTTTTAAAAGTCCATTTCTGCACTGCAGAATAGATTTCACTTCTTCCCTTCAATAAAAAAGCACCGCAGGTTCTATAAACGCACTCTTCATATGCCCACACACGATAAGAGGCAAAAAACATCACTAGCTTTCCCCATGCATGTGAAATGAGCGTAGCATGCGCAGGGTGCACATATCTGGCTAACAGTTATAGGGGCATATGTATCAAGCTCCGAAAGGAGCTTGATGCCCAGTGTTTTTGGCGAGCCTGCAGGCTTGCCAGAAACAGCAGTTATGAAGCAGCGGTCACAAAGACTGCTGCTCCATAACCTGTTCGCCTGCTCGGACAGACATCGCCGGAAATCAACCCGATCGAGTACGATCGGGTTGATTGACACCCCCCTGCTGGGGGCCTATTGGTCGCGAGTCTGCAGGGGGCGGCGTTGCACCAGCAGCTCTTGTGATTGCTCGCCGTATTCAGCGAGTTCTGTCGGACCTGATCCGCACTGTCGGATCAGGTCCGACAGACCTTGATAAATTGGGGCCATAGTGTGTGCATTTCATATGAACTATATTTTCTGCATTACAAAAATATGGACTATTTAAAGCTGATATACTCCAAAACACATTTATTTCTCTGTCTTTAACAGCATGAGTGAATGGGCTTTCTACAAGAAATATGCAACGCTGGGTTATGAAAAAAATCATTTTGAGTTGTTTATGATTCCCGTATATTATACTTTATTTGTTTGTTTTTTTCTAACACTTTCTCTACATAAAAGTAGATTATTCTTTATAGGTTTTTTTTCTTGAAACAAAACAAATTTGCTTTGGCTCTTCTATTTGCTTCTAAAAAAATAATAATAAAAAAAAGAAAATATATCATTTATAAAGACAAGATTATGAAAACAAGTTGCTAAAATCCAACTCGTGTTTCCTTAAAACAATCATTTTGTATGCTCCAAGTGCATATTTATCTAATATTCTTCTCTTGAATAAACAGTTGTAAAAGTTTCCTGTTGGCATACCTCTGTATACATATTTGTAAAGTTTTAATTTTGTTATCTTTTGATATTCTTCTTTAAACATTTATCTGGTGGAATAGAGGTCTTCAGTTCTGCTGACTGCATCCATTTTCAATGACTCTTGGTTCATCTCTCTGTGCCTCATAAATCATTCATTTGCTCTGAGACATACGCTATCCAATTCAAATTGTCAGATTCTACTTTATAGGTTGGAAGCAGTTTCTTATGATGTCATGCACCAGATACAATACAAGCAGCAATGTACAAATTAAGTATAAAATGAGCAGTGCTTGCAATCTTGTCCACGATTGTTCTAATGCTTTCTTGCTGTTATCGACCTCATATAATATTTTGCATTAAATTAAAGCTATACTTAATTACAAGGAAACAAAAGTATATTCCTTACAATAAATTTAAAGGAGTACTGCGATTTTGTTTGCATTAAAGGGACAGTGAACACCTTGGCCTCTAGTTATCAACGTGTCTACTTACCTGCCATCGCCGGCCCCAATACGCCCGCCTAAGCTCACCTCACATCGCCGCCGCGGACCTGAATACGCTCGCCAAAGTTATCAATAAAGCTGTCAAAAGCCGCGCACCAAGTATGGGGCGATGAGCAGCGGACTGTGATAGTTATCACTCATCCAATCTCGCTGCTCTTCGGCTTTTTCCCAGCTTTATTGATACCCCTGTCACTAAGCACTCACACTAAACTACACTGTTCTACCCCTATACCGGCGCCCCTGGAGCCCCCCACAACTAAATAAAGTTATTAACCCCTAAACCGGCGCTCCTAGACCCCGCCGCAACTATAATAAATGTATTAACCCCTAAACCGCCGCTCCCGGAGCCCACCGCCACCTACATTATACCTAGTAACCCCTATCCTGCCCCCCCTATACCACCGCCACCGATAATAAATGTATTAACCCCTATCCTGCCGATCCCGGACCCCGCCGCAACTAAATAAATTGTTTAACCCCTAAACCGCCGCTCCCGGACCCCGCTGCCACCTATATTAAACTTATTAACCCCTAATCTGCCCCCCCCACACCATCGCAACCTATAATAAATTAATTAGCCCGTATCCTGCCCCCCCTATACCGCTGCCACCTATAATAAATTTATTAACCCCTATCCTGCCCCCCCTACACCGCCGCCACTTTAATAAAATTATTAACCCCTAAACCTAAGTCTAACCCTAACCCTAACACCCACCTAACTTAAATATTAATTAAATACATCTAAATATTATAACTCTTATTAACTAAATTAATCCAATTTAAAACTAAATACTTACCTTTAAAATAAACCCTAATATAGCTAAAATATAAATAATAATTATATTGTATCTATCTTAGGATTTATTTTTATTTTACAGGCACATTTCAATTTATTTTAACTAGGTACAATAGCTATTAAATAGTTATTAACTATTTAATAGCTACCTAGCTAAAATAAAGAGAAATTTACCTGTAAAATAAAAACTAACCTAAGTTACAATTACACCTAACACTACACTATTATTAAATAAATTATTCCTATTTAAAACTAAATACTTACCTGTAAAATAAACCCTAAGATAGCTACAATGTAATTAATAATTACATTGTAGCTATTTTAGGATTTATATTTATTTTACAGGTAACTTTGTATTTATTTTAGCTAGTTAGAATAGGTATTAAATAGTTATTAACTATTTAATAACTACCTAGCTAAAAGAAATACAAAATTACCTGTAAAATAAATCCTAACCTAAATTACAATTAAACCTAACACTACACTATCATTAAATAAATTAAATAAATTAGCTACAAATAACTACAATTAAATACAATTAAATAAACTAACTAAAGTACAAAAAATAAAAAAAATAAGTTACAAAAATAAAAAAATAAGTTACAAATATTTTAAAAATATTACAACAATTTTAAGCTACTTACACCTAATCTAAGCCCCCTAATAAAATAACAAAGCCCCCCAAAATAAAAAAAATGCCCTACCCTATTCTACATTAAAAAATTAACAGCTCTATTACCTTACCAGCCCTTAAAAGGGCCTTTTGTGGGGCATGCCCCAAAGAAATAAGCTCTTTTGCCTGTAAAAAAAAATTACAACCCCCCCAACATTAAAACCCACCACCCACACACCCCTACTCTAACCCAAACCCCCCTTAAATAAACCTAACATTACCCCCCTGAAGATCATCCTACCTTTAGCCGTCTTTAGCCAGCCGACCACCTATGGAACAGAAGAGGACTGAAGCGGACTGCAGCGGCTGAAGTCATCATCCAAGGGGCGCTGAAGAAGTCTTCCATCCGATTGAAGTCATCATCCAAGGGGCGCTGAAGAAGTCTTCCATCCAATTGAAGTCATCATCCAAGGGGCGCTGAAGAGGTCTTCCATCCGAATGAAGTCTTCATCCAGGCGGCGTCTTCAATCTTCATCCCTCCGGAGCGGAGCCAACTTCAGACAAGCCGACGCGGAGCCATCTTCTTCCACCGACGACTTCCCGACGAATGACGGTTCCTTTAAGTGACGTCATCCAAGATGTCGTCCCTCGAATTCTGATTGGCTGATAGGATCAGCCAATCGGAATTAAGGTAGGAAAAATCTGATTGGCTGATTGAATCAGCCAATCAGATTGAAGTTCAATCCGATTGGCTGATCCAATCAGCCAATCAGATTGAGCTTGCATTCTATTGGCTGATCGGAACAGCAAATAGAATGCGAGCGCAATCTGATTGGCTGATTCAATCAGCCAAACCGGTTTTTCCTACCTTAATTCTGATTGGCAAATCGGAATTTGAGGGACGCCAAATACCGATTGGCTGATTTGTCGGGAAGTCGTCGGTGGAAGAAGATGGCTCCGTGTTGGCTCATCTGAAGATGGCTCCGCTCCGCTCTGGATGGATGAAGATTGAAGACGCCACCTGGATGAAGACTTCAATTGGATGGAAGACCTCTTCAGCGCCCCTTGGATGATGACTTCAATCGGATAGAAGACTTCTTCAGCGCCCCTTGGATGATGACTTCAATCAGATGGAAGACTTCTTCAGCGCCCCTTGGATGATGACTTTGGCCGCAGATGTCCTCTTCTGTTTCATCGTTGGTCGGCTGGCTGAAGACGGCTAAAGGTAGGATGATCTTCAGGGGCTTAGTGTTAGGTTTATTTAAGGGGGGTTGGGTTAGATTAGGGGTATGTGGGTGGTGGGTTGTAATGTTGGGGGGGGGTATTGTATGTGTTTTTTTACAGGCAAAAGAGCTGAATTCTTTGGGGCATGCCCCGCAAAGGGCCCTTTTCAGGGCTGGTAAGGTAAAAGAGCTTTTCTATTTTAATTTTAGAGGTAGGGCATTTTTTTATTTTGGGGGTCTTTGTTATTTTATTAGGGGGCTTAGAGTAGGTGTAATTAGTTTAAAATTGTTGTAATATTTTTCTAATGTTTGTAAATATTTTTTAATTTTTTGTAACTTAGTTATTTTTTATTTTTTGTACTTTAGTTAGTTTATTTCATTGTATTTATTTGTAGGTATTGTATTTAATTAATTTATTGATAGTGTAGTGTTAGGTTTAATTGTAACTTAGGTTAGGATTTATTTACAGGTAATTTTGTAATTATTTTAACTAGGTAACTATTAAATAGTTCTTAACTATTTAATAGCTATTGTACCTGGTAAAAATAATTACAAAGTTGCCTGTAAAATAAATATTAATCCTAAAATAGCTACAATATAATTATAATTTATATTGTAGCTATATTAGGGTTTATATTACAGGTAAGTATTTAGCTTTAAATAGGAATCATTTATTTAATAAGAGTTAATTTATTTCGTTAGATTTAAATTATATTTAACTTAGGGGGGTGTTAGTGTTAGACTTAGCTTTAGGGGTTAATACATTTATTATAGTAGCGGTGTGGTCCAGTCGGCAGATTAGGGGTTAATAATTGTAGGTAGGTGGAGGCGACGTTGGGGGCGGCAGATTAGGGGTTAATAAATATAATATAGGGGTCGGCGGTGTTAGGGGCAGCAGATTAGGGGTACATAGGGATAACGTAGGTTGTGGCGGTGTACGGAGCGGAAGATTAGGGGTTAATAATAATATGCAGGGGTCAGCGATAGCGGGGGCGGCAGATTAGGGGTTAATAAATATAATATAGGGGTCGGCGGTGTTAGGGGCAGCAGATTAGGGGTACATAGGGATAACGTAGGTTGCGGCGGTGTACGGAGCTGCAGATTAGGGGTTAATAAGTGTAAGGTTAGGGGTGTTTAGACTCAGGGTTCATGTTAGGGTGTTAGGTGCAGACTTAGGAAGTGTTTCCCCATAGGAAACAATGGGGCTGCGTTAGGAGCTTAACGCTGCTTTCTTGCAGGTGTTAGGGTTTTTTTTCAGCTCAAACAGCCCCATTCTTTCCTATGGGGGAATCGTGCACGAGCACGTTTTTGAAGCTGGCCGCGTCCGTAAGCAACGCTGGTATTGAGAGTTGCAGTGGCGGTAAATATGCTCTACGCTCCCTTTTTTGGAGCCTAACGCAGCCCTTCTGTGAACTCTAAATACCAGCGGTATTTAAAAGGTGCGGGGTAAAAAAAGCATGCGTAGCTAACGCACCCCTTTGGCCGCAGAACTCTAAATCTAGCCATAAGAGAACAAAGACAATTTGATGATAAATGTAAATTGAAAAGTTCTTTAACCCCTTAATGACCGAGGACGTGCAGGATACGTCCTCAAAAAAAGGCAGTTAACGCCTGAGGACGTACCCTGCACGTCCTCAGTGTGGAAAGCAGCTGGAAGCGATCCTGCTCGCTTCCAGCTGCTTTCCGGTTATTGCAGTGATGCCTCAATATGGAGGCATCCTGCAATAACCATGTATGGCCATCCGATGCAGAGAGAGCCACTCTGTGGCCCTCTCTGCACCGGAGATCGGTGGCTTCCTTCGTTGGTGGGTGGGAGCAGGACCGGGAGGCAGGTGGCGGCCATCGATGGCCCTGGAGATGTGCAGGGGGGCGGGATCGTGGGCGGGGATGACCGGGGGCACACATGGGCGCGCGCGTGCACGATCTGGAGGGGGCGGGCGTGTGCACGATCGGGAGGGAGCGGGTGGGAACGCTGCACTACAGAAAATATCAGGTTTATACCATCTAATAAAAATAAAAAAGCTAAATCAGGGGGTGTTGGGTTGGTATGTGGGAGGGAAGCTACACTACAGAAAAAAAAACTGTGAAAAAAAAAACAAAAACATTTTTTTCTGCAAAATGGGTACTGGCAGATAGCTGCCAGTACTCAAGATGGCCCCCAAAAAGTCAGAGGGGGACGGTTAGAGAGGTGTTTGGGGGGGGGATCAGGGAGGTTGGGGGCTAAGGGGGATCCTACACAGCAGCATATGTAAATATGCTATACAATTTTTTTAAAAAAAAAACAACAAAGATTCCCTTTATTTTTGTACTGGCAGACTTTCTTCCAGTACTTAAGATGGCGGGGACAATTGTGGGGTGGGGGAGGGAAGGGAGCTGTTTGGGAGGGATCAGGGGGTCTGATGTGTCAGGTGGGAGGCTGATCTCTACACTAAAGCTAAAATTAACCCTGCAAGCTCCCTACAAGCTACCTAATTAACCCCTTCACTGCTAGACATAATACATGTGATGCACAGCGGCATTTAGCAGCCTTCTAATTACCAAAAAGCAATGCCAAAGACATATATGCCTGCTATTTCTGAACAAAGGGGATCCCAGAGAAGCATTTACAACCATTTGTGACATAATTGCACAAGCTGTTTGTAAATAATTTCAGTGAGAAACCTAAAGTTTGTGAAATAAATTGTGAAAAAGTGAACGATTTTTTTTATTTGATTGCATTTGGCGGTGAAATGGTGGCATGAAATATACCAAAATTGGCCTAGATCAATACTTTGGGATGTCTACTAACAAAAAATATATACATGTAAAGGGATATTCAGGGATTCCTGAAAGATATTAGTGTTCCAATGTAACTAGCGCTAATTTTGAAAAAAAAAGGGGTTTGGAAATAGCAAAGTGCTACTTGTATTTATGGCCCTATAACTTGCAAAAAAAGCAAAGAACGTGTAAACAACTCAGGACAAAATTTAGAAACTATTTAGCATGGGTGTTTTTTGGTGGTTGTAGATGTGTAACAGATTTTGGGGGTCAAAGTTAGAAAAAGTGTGTTTTTTTCCTCATATTATATAATTTTTTTATAGTTAATTATAAGATATGATGAAAATAATGGTATCTTTAGAAAGTCCACTTAATGGCGAGAAAAACGGTATATAATATGTGTGGGTACAGTAAATGAGTAAGAGGAGAATTACAGCTAAACACAAACACCGCAGAAATGTAAAAATAGCCTTGGTCCCAAACGGACAGAAAATGGAAAAGTGCTGCGGTCATTAAGGGGTTAAAATTACATGCCCTATCCGAATCATGAAAGTTTAATTTTTACTAGACTGTCCCTTTAAATAAGAAATGATGAGCTGGGGGAGAGTGGGCCTCTTTGTCCTAAAATGCCCGGGCCCCTGTTTTGTCCCAGTCTGGCCCTGTGTATTACTATAAGGTTCCTTTACAAATATCCTATTACATTTTACTCAGATATCTAGAGTTTCTCCTGGAGTCTCACCCTTCACTGGGTTATGCTAATGAGCTCAGTTGTCCTGGTCCTAAGTCAATTTAAGGCAACACCACTTATTTCAAAACAGCTGGACCTAAATTATCAGGACTCTGGAATTGCTGAGCCTGAATTTTGCACAGCTGCTGGCCAAGGTTTGCCAATGATTTTCAGGACTGTTGGTCCAAAGTTTAAATTTGCTCTATATAAAAGCTGGTTTGGTCAGTCCCTCCAACTACCCAGAAGGTCTGTTTAAGGGTAATAAGAATGGAAAGTACTAACACCTGTTGTCTCTCAGGTGACCATACACCCCAAGAGTAGAGTGTAGACTTCACACACGATAGGAAACCAAATGCATCTATTTATATTTGTAATAGGACAGTAGCCATTACATTGGGCTGTGAAATCTGTTTGTGGGTAATATCAAAGTTTTAGCATGTTATCACAACGTTACAATCCAAATAAAAATCCCATAAACAACAAAGCATTTCAGAATCAGTGGTGACAAGTGATGACTGAAGTAGGGATGCACAGGGCCCCATGGCGTACAAAAGAATTTCCAATTTATAGCTAACAAAAAAACATTATTTTTTAGACTTGGTCAGGGATAAACACTATTGGGGATATTTATCAAAGGTCTGGCGGGCCTGATCCGACAGTGCGGATCAGGTCCACCAGACCTTGCTGAGTGCGGAGAGCAAAACGCTCTCCATATTCAGCATTGCACCAGCAGCTTTAACACTTCCCCCCATCCTTATGGGGTTAGCTAAAATTAAAGTAGTAGCTAGTGTTAGTGCTACACTCCAGCAGTATCACAACTTTTTTATAGGCGAAGAACAAAAGTCAAGCTTATTTATTGGCTGACACCAGAATCAATCAAAGGACAAGAACATTCCTAAATCCTTATTTATGTTCCAGTTCAGATATCTTGAAAATCTGGCATGTTACGGAGGCTAGAGGACAGGTTTCAAAACCAATGCTTTAAAGTAATGGTGTTGATTACATCAACTTTTTTTTGTTTATTATTTATTGCATGCATTCAGGTTGTTCTTTTTTTTATCCAACTGAAAGGAAAATTGATATAAAGGATACCAAAATTCCAAAAGTAAGCACTTGTAGCACTCTGGGCCCTAAACTGAAGGGCAGGAATTCCCAACAGGGTTTTAAAATATAACTTTTATTATTAAAATTAAAAAAAACAAATTGTTGGTTAAAAATACACACACAATTAAAATACACACCAGTACCATATTCTAGTGGTATTACGTTTATTAGATCACAAAATATTGAGATTAGGCCTGTATGTGTTCACAATTATAAGTGATCTAAATTGTAACAGATAACGTCCGCTAAATACTGTTGCAATAAGAATTGAAACAAACAGTTATTGTGAGATGTAATTTGGGTAAGTTTTAATCAAAATTGTCCAGAATGCCTATCAGGTATGTCAGTGTCTCATTGAGGTCAGAGTATCTAGAAGTTGCTGAATGAATTTTGCCCCACCTATCTTATATTCATTCAGGTTCCTAAATAGGAATATGTCAGTATACTTGATAGTGATATATCAATAATATCTGGTATCTACTCAATATTAGTAAAAGAACCTGAGATATATCAATTCCAGTGTAAGGTGGATCTGCAGCTCAGATTAAATTAGCTTCCAGAATTACTCAATCAACTAGTGTGAACTTGTATTGTATTCAAACTAATAATAACCTTTCCATTATAACTTTAAACAACTACTGCCATATAAATCACGACTGAAATATCAGTAGCATATGCTAATTTAGATTCTATATTAGGCAGTTGTCAATATTCGTTTTGTATTGTAGGTGTGTAATGTCACCTTAAATAAATTGAGCTGATTCTTGCATAAACCGGACTGTATTTCATTATAGTTTACTGTATTAAATGTGGAGTCGAGGTAAGAAAGTCCTCAATATATGAGTAATACAGATTATGTATGGTGATTATCTACAATCCCCTCTTCTCAAATGTTCAATTCTTGGTACCGCTGAATCAGTCACACCCCAGGCTGCATATTATATTAATATTGTAAATTCAGTAAACTGCGGTAGTTTCGCACAGCTAATACTAGAACACACAGGATGCAAAATGCTTATTCAGCCCAGATATTAGTGTTAGGTGTCAGAGTTAGTAATCCTCTGTGAATAATCACGGTAAACTTACGTCGTCTTTATCAGACATCCACTATGTTTAAAGACTGTATATATATGATATGACTAAGTCTGGCACAGCCCAGGCTATATACAGTGTATATTGTGTGTTAAAGAGTATTTTCTTTAATCACAGTAAACTTACGTCGTCTTTATCACACATCCACTATATTCAAATGCTGTATATGTATAGTATGGTTAAGTCTGGCACAACCCAAGCTATATATAGTGTGTATTGTACGTTAAAGAGTCTTTTAGTGGATCAACTTGACAATACTTGCCCGGTCCGCAAGCACAAATCAACAGTCATTCACTAATCACTGAATTATTCAGGCACACACCATTATATCTCTTTTGAAAAGGTTCAATTATAAGTTTGACTAAGTCTGGCACAACCCAGGCTGCATATTATGTTACTGTTATAAATTCTGTGAACTGCGGTGACTTCCCACAGCTAATGCTAAATCACACAAGCTGTGCAACACTCATTCAGCTAAGATTAGAAATCCTTTGTGAATAAACACAGAAAGTTTGCGTTTTATTGTCTATAAGGGGCAAACCTCCTATTCCGTCTTAAATTAATCTAGACTTACTCAAAATAAATACACAACACATATGTATGTGGGAAAAGACCGGTCACGGTCGCATTTATTAACCTAACCTTTATCACGGCTAAATGCCGCATCAGGCAACTTTCAATTTTATAACTTGTAACAAGTTCATCAAAAATTGGTGGCGGCATCTACTCCTTATCCTAACCCCTACTGACAGCCGGCCCGGACCCCCCAATCGGGGGACTGCAGCGCAGCACGGGTTGCTTGCACCCAAAATGGCAGAGAGAGATAGTTGCAGAACTGTAGAGATCTTCAACCAAAGATTAGTAAGGGGGAGGACCCCCCAGGCCGGCACCCGGCAGGCGTCCCTCCCCCATCCAAGGATGTCACTCAAATCTCTCTCTACCCGCTTCGGGGGACCGAGCCGACCGCCAGCTAGGGCACACAATTCCAGCCCGAGAAGGCACCCACGCCTGGCGAGTCGTAAAACACGCCAATCCGTGGTGGAAACTAAAATTACAAGACTCGGACTTACAGGGCTGGCTCACATAAACCTACCCGGGCCGCGTCTGACTAAGCCCTAAAAATTATACTAATATGCCGCATCTCCTCTCTCTGGGCTGGGCGGGTGGGAAGTTCTTCTTGAAGTCTGTGCACTGGAACAAAGAGGCCAGATCTACTGCAACAAGAACCTTTAAAGGTGAGTAGAAACCCCCGCCCCCCTCAATTGCAACATTGTTTCACCTAGAACCATCCAGACTTCAAGTCCCTTGCCCCTTAATTTTGCTACAGGCCCACTAGAGGGCCCTCCACTTCCATAAGGGGCAAACCTCCTATTCCGTCTTAAATTAATCTAGACTTACTCAAAATAAATACACAACACATATGTATGTGGGAAAAGACCGGTCACGGTCGCATTTATTAACCTAACCTTTATCACGGCTAAATGCCGCATCAGGCAACTTTCAATTTTATAACTTGTAACAAGTTCAGCAAAAATTGGTGGCGGCATCTACTCCTTATCCTAACCCCTACTGACAGCCGGCCCGGACCCCCCAATCGGGGGACTGCAGCGCAGCACGGGTTGCTTGCGCCCAAAATGGCAGAGAGAGATAGTTGCAGAACTGTAGAGATCTTCAACCAAAGATTAGTAAGGGGGAGGACCCCCCAGGCCGGCACCCGGCAGGCATCTCTCCCCCATCCAAGGATGTCACTCAAATCTCTCTCTACCCGCTTCGGGGGACCGAGACGACCGCCACAAGAGAACAGCTCCCTGCCCTCTTGCCGCCACCACATACACACATAACCAGCATTAACTCAATAACTTACTTAACATGTAACAGTGACATAAAACACAACTGTCCTAAACTTTATAAAACTGATAGTAGACTCCTTCTAATGTCTGCTAGAAAAATGTCAATCCCAGCGTCCGCCAGGTGAAAACCGTCTGAACGGTATAACTCCTTCTTGTCGGCTGTAATTGAGTCATGCCGAATCACAAAGCCGCCCAATGCCGTGACCGCTCTCCCTACTTCCCGGTTAACTTTTTTCTTGACATTATATGCCGCCCTTTGTGTCACAATATGTCTCCATCGCAGCCGTGCAACCACGTTGGACCACCCTACTTGCACACCTTGGAGCCAAGCATACACCCATCATAAATCAGACACCATCTTTCTGATCAGATCCAACACTGGGACAGCACCCAAGTCATTGCCTCCCACATGCAAATAACAATCTGAGGCTTCCCCCACCTCCTGTGAGCATCCTGAAGGAGTGCTGGCAAATCATCCCAAGCCAATCCCCTGCGTCCCAACCAACGCACATTGGCCCTTGACCACGGAATTCCCAGCTGCTGCCCTTCTGGTAACCTCAACGCCCTGATGGCCGCCCAATGAATAAATGAGTGGCCCACTATCCAAACACGTGATGAAGGGGTATTCCTGCCTGAAAGGACATGACATAAATGCTGAGCAACACTCATACAAATCGCCCACCCCTTCAGACCTAAAGAGCCCGAGAGCTCCCTTCTCACCCCCCCACGACCTAAAAGCCCATCTGACTAGCGTTGAGTGCCTGTGCTGTTGATTGTTCCGACCCCTGTGAATTCTTCACCGGCCGGATATACAACTTGTACCTGCCCGACTTCCAGCGACCCAGCCGCTGAATTTCCTTGCCTGAAGACCCACACGCAGCAGCCGACGTCGCAGCCCCAATTCTAAATGAGTGAGACCCTATATTAGCGGGGTCCAACCCAGCCATCTTCGCTGCTCTCGCCAGAACCCTGCGGAACTGGAAGGCAGATAAGGATGACCCATCCTCATGTACGAGTAGCTGCAGCGGACCCGCCGGGCGCACAGCGCAGAACTTATCGAAGTTCCACACTGGGCAACACACCTCCTCCTCTGACCTGCCCAAGCATAACCATGCTCCTTTTCCTGCTTGGTCCGTTTTAGACCTAGGAATGAGTAACATAAGGCCATTCTCCGCCGGCCGTACATTTTTCCACAGGATACCGCCAGTGCCCCCAGAACACGATGACGCCACTAGCTCCCCAATCCTAAGTGCCCCTGCAAACGCCAACGCAAATGCCGCGCGGAACAACAAAACTTCGAACTCAGAGGAGCATACCTCCCCCAAGCATCCCATCAACGCCCTCAAATGAGAAGGTGTGATGGGCTCCCTGTGGTCAGGAGGGCGAGGGTCAACGCGACCCCATCCCTTCAGTACCTGCCTAACAAGGAATGACCCCGAAAAATCCTGAATACCAAACGTTCTATTAAAGAACGCCATCGCGGCCAGCCTACTTTGTGCAGCCAATCTAGAGGTCCCCTCATTCCGCAAACTAGCCAGCCACTCTAAGACCTGTACCTGTGATGCCTTGTGCACCTCAAACCCTTGATTAGCAGCAAAACGTTCCCACACCCTCCAGTGACTCACATAGGTTGTCCATGTCTTAGGCGCCACTGAAGCCCGAATCAAAGGGATAACAGTTTCCCAGCCTCTGCCATCTGCCAAAGAAAAGGAGGGCATGTCAAGCCATTCTGCTCTGCTTGAGGGGCAGCCTGCCTAAATAATTCCCAATTAAACCTAGACAAAGCATCTGCAACCACATTGTGGACGCCCGGGACGTGACGTGCCACAAAGCAAATGTTAAGCTGCAAGCAGCGCAGCACCAAGTGCCGAAGGTAAGTGACTACCCTCGGGGAAGAAGCCGATAACCTGTTGATGGCGTATACCACGCTCATATTATCTGACCAAAAAACTACAGATTTGTTGGCCAGCGCTGGACCCCACAGTTCAATTGCTACCACAATGGGAAACAGCTCCAACAGCGTCAGGTTCCTGTTAAGGCCAGCTGAAACCCACTCCCTAGGCCAAGGAGCGGCACTCCACGCCCCGTTCAAGTAAGCCCCATAGCCGTGGCTGCCTGCTGCGTCTGTAAACAGGTGCAACGCCTGGTTTGACTTGGGCTCTTCCTGCCAAATACAGACGCCATTAAACCGACTCAAAAATTCTTCCCAAACTTCTAAGTCATCCCTCATGTCCTGTGACACTTTAAAACGCCGCGCCCCGACGTGTGGCCCCCGTAATTGCTCTTCCAACCGTCTGTTGAAAACCCTACCCATGGGGATAACCCTACCGGCAAAATTCAGCATACCAAGTAGGGATTGCAGGTCTTTTTTGGACACCCAATTTGCTCTTTTTACTGCTTCAACGGCCCCCAACAAGCGCACCACTTTGTCGCCTGGGAGCCGACATACCTCAGCCACTGTATCAATTTCTATACCTAGAAATGTGAGACAAGTGCACGGGCCCTGCGTCTTATCTGACGCCAAAGGGACACCAAACCTGCCCATCATGTCATTCATGACCTCCATTAGAACCCTACATTCTGATGTGTCCGCACGACCTACCAGAAGAAAGTCATCCAAGTAGTGGGCCACGGCCCCACCACCTGACGCCTTCCATATCACCCAGTGAAGAAACGTACTGAAACTTTCAAATAGGGCACATGACAACGAGCAACCCATGGGCAAGCAACGATCAACATAAAATTCCCCTTCAAATTTCATGCCCATCAGCACGAAGGCCGACGGGTGCAAAGGGAGAAGCCTAAACGCTGACTCAATGTCCAGTTTAGCCATCAAAGCCCCATGACCCCTATCTCTGACCAATGCCAATGCCTCATCAAAGGACTGGTAGTGCACCGAACTAAGCTCGGTGTCGATGGCATCATTCACAGATGCCCCTTTGGGGTAAGACAAGTGGTGTATAAGCCGAAACTTGCCTGAATCCTTCTTTGGTACCACCCCCAATGGAGACACCACCAGGTCCGGGAGGGGGTTAGCCTTGAAGGGGCCCACAACTCTCCCCAAGGCCAATTCTTTAGCTAATTTGTCCCTAACCACACCTGGAAACTCATAGGCTGATTTCAGGTTCCTGTGCAACGAGGAACCCACCACCCGGCCCGACACAGGTATCCTAAACCCATCCGCCAAACCCCGACGGATGAGGTCGGCTACTCCCCTGTTCGGGTACTGTGCCAGCCACACGGTCATGGCCTCAAGCCTAAGAGGCGTTGGGGCCCTTGTTACCAGGGGCCCCTCTTTGGGACTGTTTGTCTCCGCCAACCTCTCTCTTCTTGTTGCAATCAATTCCTGGGTGTGGGCCGCTGCAGAACTTGCAGATGTGACGAAAGGAGCAATTTGCCCCCCTGTCACACTGCTTGTCCTGAAACTTCCAGCATTCCCGTCCGCGTCTCTTTGGACGCGGGGTGCCAGGCCGCACAGGGCCGGTCCGCAGGCCCGGTGTCTGGCCCGCTTGACCTTCCAACCCCAATTTGGACCACAGGTATAAATCCTGTGTCCCAAAGTGGAGCATAGGGTTCCCTACCATTTTTCTACGAAAGGCCATGTCATATTCGCGCCACGCCCCTTCCCTGAACCTGGCATGGACATCATCGATAGTGTCTTCATATTTAAAGAGGTTATGTCCTTGCGTCTGCCATTTATCCAAATAGCAGGTTGCGAGGACTCTGAAGCACCTCTGCCATTCTTCATATGTTTCCGGCCTTTGGACCTTCTTAGGGCCCGTGCCATCTGCTGCCCGCTCTTTCGCGCGACATGCTTCAGGTGAAAGTTCAAAGATGTTCACATAGCGACCATCTTGAATCTTTTTCACCACCTTCGCCTTGAGGTGCCCATAAAGGGAGTGAACCAAGCACGGGTAAGTGTCACCTTGCGAGGCCACCCTCCTTGTCACTGGCACCCCCAAGGGGGGCTGTAAAACTGCACCCACCCCGGGGACAAACGGAACCAACGCCGAACCCGACGCTTGCGCCGCCTGGCTCTTCACCTGCGCTGCTACCAGTTTCTTATTCATTCTAAACATCTCCTTCTGGCCCTTACCCACTAACCCTAGGTCCCCATCGCTATCTGAACCTGACTCACTAGAGGGTACCATGTGTTCAGTGTGTGTGGAAGTGCCAAGCAAGTACTCACCACTCGGGGCCAAAGGAGGAGCTGCTCCAGTTCCGCTTTGTGCAGCCGCCGCTGCAGCCATTGGAGGGACAGGTTGAGATCCGGAAGGAGGTTGACCAGCTGAGGAATCTATCCGCACTGCTGACGAATCACTGCTAACCTGGGAAAATAAAGGAATATGGGGAGTACTCTGTGCGTAGGATGAGACCCCCGAGGGGCCCCCAGCCTCCTCCCCCACACGCCTTTTTTCCTTGCTACCATCCACAACAGACATCCCAAGCGCAGCAGCCACAGCCTTCCTTATAACTTCTTCATTCACACACCCTGTTTGTGCAATAGCCGCCACCAAAGTCTCCTCCCTGTGACCAGCAACCCCCCTGTCAGCTCCGGGCCTGACCCCAGAGACACCTTGTCTGCCTTGCGCATTACCCCTTACAGTCTCCTGCATAATCACTGCATTTGGCATGTCTCCCAACACCCCTTGTCTGTTCTGTTCTGCAGACCTTCCGGTCTCATGCATAGCCGGTGCATGCGGCCTATCACGCACTATGCCCTGTCTGGCCCGCTCATGCAACGCTCCCGTGTCAGGCATATCCACCGCATTCATTCCCTCAGCAGACCCGACCACTGCAACGTTCTCTCCCCTTGCCTGCGCCCCAACATCTGGCATCCTGCTTCTACCCCCTCCCGGGGTCTTACATGCTGCCTTTCCACCAGGCCGCCTGTTCCCCCTCCCATCAGGGGCCGCATCCTCCGCCCGGAGTCTCCCCAACTTACTGGGGGCTTCTCCGGAAGAGGATCCGCTCCTGCTGCCTACTGCGCGTTTCCTCCTTGCACGCCCGCGCTCCTCCCCGCTTGATGAGTCACATGGGGAGGACGCTCGTGATGTAAACAAGGAGGCAGAGCCAGCCGGGGACGCTCGACGCGGCCTAGTAGCCATCTGAGGCCTGTAGGCCGCACCGCTGCCACCCGGGACCTCGCCGGGACCAGGGGCGATGCACGCCGCTAGGGACTGGGCCAAGGAGGCCACGGAAGCCAAGGCCTCCGAGGGTAAGCCCCGCAATTGCTGGCATGTGGCCAGCCAAGCCTCAACCGCCGAGTCCGGCCTAGGCACCTGGGGCACCGCTGTGCCATCCTGACTACCCGGGAGCAATTGAGCGGCCGCAGAATCCACTGCAGGCCGCTGCCCATGCTGCCCGCCACTTGCTGTGGGCCTCCCAACCGCCCCACTACCTGACGGCCCTTCCGATTCTGCAGCTCCAGAGGGGGCCCCTAGCAAGCCCGGGGCATTCAGTTCCTGAGCCCCGGTTCCCTGCTGGGCCCCTTGCCTAACCACTCCTCCCTGTAACCCCAGGACTCTCCTAGCCCCTGGCCTAGCTCCGGACCCTTTTTCACCAACTGACTGAGCCCTGGGGGTGGGAGGTATAACTCCCTCAGAACCTGATTCTTCTCTTGCTCTTGCAGGGCCTCTCATCCCTGGGACCTCCTTCACCACTTCAGCATATCTCTTTGGAGGAACAGCTCTTCTCTTTGCTCGCCTCATCTTGCTACAGCAA
This sequence comes from Bombina bombina, assembly GCF_027579735.1. Lineage (NCBI taxonomy): Eukaryota > Metazoa > Chordata > Amphibia > Anura > Bombinatoridae > Bombina > Bombina bombina. Next base: position 190,030,782 of record NC_069509.1, read on the forward strand.
CAAAAAGTTCTTCTTGAAGTCTGTGCACTGGAACAAAGAGGCCGGATCTACTGCAACAAGAACCTTTAAAGGTGAGTAGAAACCCCCGCCCCCCTCAATTGCAACATTGTTTCACCTAGAACCATCCAGACTTCAAGTCCCTTGCCCCTTAATTTTGCTACAGGCCCACTAGAGGGCCCTCCACTTCCATTATCCACTGTATTCACAGGCTGTATAAGGTTAAGCTAAGTCTGGCACAACCCAGACTATGTATATTGTATATAGTACGTTAAAGAGCCTTGTAGTGGATCAGCACGGCAGTTACTGCCCGGTACGCAAATACAAATTAACAGTCATTCATTGTTCCCTGAATTCATCAGGCACGCACCACTGCACACATTATAAGAACCTTAATATTCAAGTAAACATAGTTTTTTCTATTATGTTAAATTAAATACCAAGAAGGCAACTAGTATCGTTATCGTACTAGGGTACAGATCATAGCCATACCACTAGAAGAACCCAAATCACTCAATAATAGTATTGTATATAAAGTGCAATCTTAGCGGCACATAGATATATGGTACTGGGCGGTTAAAAAGACACAAAAAAGATCGAGTGTGAAGGAATCAGCACTCTATTTTTTTTTTTGTCGCGTTTCGCCCGATAGGGCTTTATCAAAGGCAGCGAGCCGCCGAATTTTTGGGGATTCAAACCCTGCAAACCGGAAGTCCCGCCCTCGCTCCACTCTGATTGGGTAAAAATCATGTATATGCATGTTGATTGACATTTCTATGGACCAATCATAAAATCGAATTTACGTACTTAGAGTCTATACTGAGTTTGAAAGATAAATATCATGTAATAACCTAATAATAGCCTCTGAGTTATGGTGATATTGCTAAATAAAATTGTAATTATGAAAACTAATTGTGTGGCATCATTATTCAGCACTAAGAGTCTGATTTCCTCTATTTTAATATATATATATGTACAATTGTATTATTTATTTGTCTTTAAAATCTATCGTTACCAGAAAGCTTATATACATTGATAATCATTTTAATTAAATATCGTTAGTCTTGTACATAATAGTTCTATATAACACTGATGAGTTCATGTGCAATATGGGTATTAATATCCAAAATGCCTATCATAAGATACAGATTCTTTTTATACTCTGTATAGTTGAGTCCTATATGAGAGCATACTGAAGTGACTATAGGTCTAGTGCTGGAAAAGGGGGTGAGTGCCCAGGGAATATATATCGATTCTTCTAATAACTTAAATAAGTGTCTGTGAAGATTCACCTTGTGATGTGTAAATAAATAAAATTATTTTAAACAGTGTTTAAGAAAAAAGGGGAGAAAATGTATATATTTTTTCCCGAGAATTAATAATGCTCATCTTCAGTGAACATCTAAGAATACGTGGTACTTAGGTAAAATCATTCTGTTCTTGCAGATGATTGTGTGTTAAAAAGATTTTTTTTAAAAACTTGTGAATAAAACTCAAACTCAAAATAATAGTGTGGTGAAAAACAAGGGAGGGTGGATTTTCTATATAGTGGCGTAAAAACATAATCATGATCTATGCCACTCGGATGGGTGAAGGACTCTAATGTGTAATATCATACCTTTATTGTTTAGCTCACTTGCTCTTATGATGCAAATACTTTTAGCATTGTTTCCATTCCCAGAATTTATTGTTAACTGTTCTTTTAATGTTATCAGTTCATACTCAGGATACCCTCTCTTATATTCAAGAGTGTGTCCCGTGTTGTTGCTGTTATAAATTATTAACAGAAAACTTCCTTCATTTTAAGTAAGATGTAAAATACTCAGTATACACATTTTGTATTTTTTATTTTTATTAATATATCCATTTACTCAAATATTTAAGTTTGCACTATGAGACCTAGAATTAAGGTGGGTCTCTATTAGTCATGTTCCAGGATAGTTCTTCACCTCTGTATGAAATATTAATATTTTATTAAGTGCTAGATGGTATCACACATTTTTTCTTCTTCATTTTTTGAAACATTATTAATACATACATGTGGTTTTAAATCACTGCTTGGGTATAATCATGTATATTTATGGTCATTTACAAATAGACATAAAGATTATTTTGTTCATTGAGACCCCAAGGTTGAACCGAGTTTAATAGGTAGATCCAACGGCTTTCAGACTTTAATAGTGCCGTTTCCAAGTCTCCCCCTCGGAACCCCAGACTCACTTTCTCAATGCCCCAACATAGTAGATCTTTCTGGTTAGAATTATGATGTTTTAAGAAGTGTGCAGCTACACTAGTTAGGGTTTTAAGATCTTCTTTGTCTTTGGCAGCATTTTTGATGTTTCTGAGATGTTCAAGAAGCCTAATTCTCAGTTTCCTGGTAGTCATACCCACATAATACAAATTGCACGTACACTGAAGCACATATATAACGCTCTCAGTGTTACAGCTAATATATCTCTTAATTTTGTGTTTCTTCCCAAATCTGTCCTCAATTTCAGTGGTATTTTTCATAAAACTGCAAGTACTGCAATTTCCACATTTGTGGGCTCCTGGATTGAAAGAAGAAATGGTCTTTTTCCTTTGAAAATGACTATTTGTCACAATATCTTTAATGTTCTTAGTTCTCCTAAATCCAAATGACGGAGTTGTTCCCAATGTTGATTTCAGTAAAGGATCAATCAAGAGAACATTCCAGTGTTTTTTAATTATGCTTATGATTTGAGGAGTTTGCGAGTTGTGAGTTAGGATCAGTCTGGGAGTTTGGGAACTGGTCTTGTTGTGTCTTTTGTACAGTAAGTTATTTCTTGGTGTTAATCGGGCTTTCTGTTTCGCCTTTTTGATCGATCTTTTACTGTATCCTCTCTTCTGTAATCTTGCTTCCAAATCCAGTGCCCTTACTTCAAAGGTTTGAGTTTCTGAACAGTTTCTGCGGAGCCTCAGGAATTCCCCTGTAGGTAGGCTTTTCATAGTGCCTGGTGCATGTGCACTGCTACTATGTAGCAGGCTGTTAGTGGCAGTAGGTTTCCTGAACATATCAGTACTTATGACTTCGTCAGAATTTTTACTAATAGTAATGTCCAGGAAATTAATCTGGACTAAACTCTCTTCATGTGTTAATTTGATGTTAAGTTGATTATTGTTCAGATGTGTAAGGAACTGTAATAATTCTGAATGCGTACCCTCCCAGATAAAGAAAATATCATCTATAAATCTAATCCATAATGGTATTAGATCTATGTATTTTTGATTTTCATCTGTGAATACAAATTCTGTTTCCCACCACCCGAGGAATAAGTTGGCATATGTGGGTGCACATGTCGTGCCCATAGCTGTTCCTCGGGTTTGTAGAAAGAATTGACCGTCAAATGTGAAAAAATTGTAATTCAGAACCATTTCCAGTAGTTTAAGAATAAAATGGTCATGTTCTATACCTTCTTCAGAATTTTTCTCCAAGAAATATTGAACAGCTTGAATACCTTGTCTATGGTTTATGGATGTATAGAGAGACTCAACATCCGTCATTACTAACCATGTTGTTTCATTGAGTATCAGGTGTTCCAGTCTTTGTAAGACTTGCATGGTGTCTTGAATATAAGACGGTAATTCTTCTACATAAGATCGTAATCTGTGATCAATATATTCACTAGCTTTCTCTGTTAGGCATCCGATTCCTGATACTATCGGACGTCCTGGGGGTATTTCTGCATTTTTATGTATCTTGGGTAGCATGTAAAACGTGGCAATTTTGGGGTTGACCACCGTCAGAAATTTCTTTTCCTTAATTTAATTACTCCTTCATTATAAGCTTTATTTATTAGATTGGAGTAGATTTTCATATATCCTTCCATTGGATTAAATAGGAGTTTAGTATAGCAGGATTTGTCTTTTAATTGTTTTGCGGCTTCTTTTAAGTACAATTCTAACGGCCATATCACAATGTTACCTCCCTTGTCAGATCCTCTTATTACAACTTGGTCCCATTCTTTCATCTCTTGAATGGCCAGATGTTCTTTATGAGTTATATTTTGTTGTGAAGGTAAAATAGGTAAAGAGGTGATATCTCGACATACCAAATTTTTGAATACTTCAATCTGAGGGGCGTTAATAAATTTTGGTACAAAAGTAGATTTGTTGTTAAGTTTATCTCTCCATTTAGTAGGGGGCTGAGGTTCAGATTCTGTCAATAGATTCTCCAGATCTCTAAGGCTATTCAATTCTTCTTCTGACCAGTCATTTGGATTAGAATTTTGGGAGAAATGTTTTTTTAGAAGTAATTTTCTGATGAACAAATTAATATCCTTTATAGTTTCAAATTTGTCAACATTAGTCGAGGGGCAGAATGAGAGACCTTTTGAAAGTACAGACATGTGTTCAGCTTTCAATATTATATTTGATAAGTTTATTACTCTCAATGATTCAGACGAATCTGTGAGAAGGGACTGTGTTCCCTCCTCGGAGGTCGCCAGGGCCCTTGATTGTCTTTGTATGATCTCGTACATGCTCTGGCTGTTTTTTTGTGTGCGCCCCCTACCTCTGCGTGTCCTCCTCCCTGTTCTCCTACATCTAAAAAATCATTTCTTTTATTCCTACTAGAGGATCTTGGTGTAATCGTGGATGTAGGGTTGGGGGGGTCTTCATTACTGGATTGATAATTGCTAGAACTACCGTCCTCCCCATCAGTGTCGGATATGTCACTTTCAATTATGTTGACTTTGGGATTCCTGTTACTATTCCTATAAAAGCCATTTTTCCGCCATTTATAGACTCTATTGTTGTTAAAGTCACTAATGTCTCTGTTGAGTTTACCCTGTTTTACACTTTTAAGTTCAAGTTCATATTTGTCTAGTTCTTTTTGGTAAGACTTATATAGTTGATTAAAGTCTTTATGCTGTTGGAATTTTTTGAGAGCCTCATTTTATTCTTTAATTTTTGTCTCTAGTAAATCATACTCAGACTTATCGTGTTTCACTAGTATGTCCATCAATTTGGCAGAGCATTCTGATAGGGCCTCTTCCCATTCTGTAGTTAGAGCTGGATTTTTAAACTCAAAGGCTGGGAAGAGCTAAATTCTAAGCCCTCTAGGTATTAATTTTCTTTCAATATACTTCTCAAAAAAATGACGATTCCACCATACTTTGTCTTGGCGGTACATAGTTCTATGGACATCTTTTAGGGCCCCATCTAGGGTAGTAGCTATAGTTACATTCCCTGTGGTGTTGTCTCCATCAAAGATCTCATTAAGATCTGCATTTCTCTTAGCTTGTCTGGTTTGTCTATCTAGATCAAATGTAGATTCCATGTTTGTACGTGGAGTAGTTTGTGTGCTCTACTATTCTGAATTCTGGAAAACCAGATACCTTAGAATTAACACACAAAAATGAATAGTGGCACTACTCGGGCTTTTCCTCATTAACTTTATTTACATATATATTAATATGGTTCATATATATTAACTGTGTCAGTATGTAGAGGAAATGGTGCTTGTGCACAAAGTCAATCCAACCGAAAGGAAAATTGATATAAAGGATACCAAAATTCCAAAAGTATGCACTTGTAGCACTCTGGGCCCTAAACTGAAGGGCAGGAATTCCCAACAGGGTTTTAAAATATAACTTTTATTATTAAAATTAAAAAAACAAATTGTTGGTTAAAAATACACATACAATTAAAATACACACCAGTACCATATTCTAGTGGTATTACGTTTATTAGATCACAAAATATTGAGATTAGGCCTGTATGTGTTCACAATTATAAGTGATCTAAATTGTAACAGATAACGTCCGCTAGCGTTAATTAGCTTCCAGAATTACTCAATCAACTAGTGTGAACTTGTATTGTATTCAAACTAATAATAACCTTTCCATTATAACTTTAAACAACTACTGCCATATAAATCACGACTGAAATATCAGTAGCATATGCTAATTTAGATTCTATATTAGGCAGTTGTCAATATTCGTTTTGTATTGTAGGTGTGTAATGTCACCTTAAATAAATTGAGCTGATTCTTGCATAAACCGGACTGTATTTCATTATAGTTTACCGTATTAAATGTGGAGTCGAGGTAAGAAAGTCCTCAATATATGAGTAATACAGATTATGTATGGTGATTATCTACAATCCCCTCTTCTCAAATGTTCAATTCTTGGTACCGCTGAATCAGTCACACCCCAGGCTGCATATTATATTAATATTGTAAATTCAGTAAACTGCGGTAGTTTCGCACAGCTAATACTAGAACACACAGGATGCAAAATGCTTATTCAGCCCAGATATTAGTGTTAGGTGTCAGAGTTAGTAATCCTCTGTGAATAATCACGGTAAACTTACGTCGTCTTTATCAGACATCCACTATGTTTAAAGACTGTATATATATGATATGACTAAGTCTGGCACAGCCCAGGCTATATACAGTGTATATTGTGTGTTAAAGAGTATTTTCTTTAATCACAGTAAACTTACGTCGTCTTTATCACACATCCACTATATTCAAATGCTGTATATGTATAGTATGGTTAAGTCTGGCACAACCCAAGCTATATATAGTGTGTATTGTACGTTAAAGAGTCTTTTAGTGGATCAACTTGACAATACTTGTCCGGTCCGCAAGCACAAATCAACAGTCATTCACTAATCACTGAATTATTCAGGCACACACCATTATATCTCTTTTGAAAAGGTTCAATTATAAGTTTGACTAAGTCTGGCACAACCCAGGCTGCATATTATGTTACTGTTATAAATTCCGTGAACTGCGGTGACTCCCCACAGCTAATGCTAAATCACACAAGCTGTGCAACACTGTGTTCTTTTTTTTATGTTTAAGGGCGTTTATCATTTTTGCACAATTGGAAAAATCATTAGTTTTTGCTTTTGTGTGAAAAATGAATACACATGTCTACCATTTTTAATATTAGTTCTCTAAAACTGCACTCCCTTCCAACTCTCAGTAGCATTAAACACTTGTTGGTTTAGTATGGAGTGCTTCGTTTGGAGACTCTGAGGAATTAATCAACAGCCCTTTGAATTATTATGGTTCCCCATCTCACTTTGGAGTCCAACACAAAACTCTCTGCCAACCATAGAGTTTCAAAGTTTAATATGGAATGCGTAGTCTGGCAGACACTGTCATCTCACAAGAGCAAGAACAGAATTATTAAGTACAATGGATAGGCACTGGAGTAAGATGAAATATGTTAAGGAAAATACTTAAAGCTGGCAGACAGTAATGTCAAAGTTGCTATTAAAAATGAACAAAATTAAATGAAATGCAGAGATTGTTCGTCAACACTAATGGCAGAAGAAAAGTCTTGCAGAATAGAAATAAAATTGTTGTGTCAATTAAGCAATAGTGTAAGGAGATAACTGGTGTATATCGCACCAGATATTACACATATCATTGAAACATTTTAACAGATAATTTGCATATTATACTTTTCTGTTCTTTGAAGTCAAGAAGTCTGTACATTAATTAGCTTTATAAATTAACACATTTCTAAATCAATTATTTAAATTCCTACTAATACAGAACTGTTCATTTAATTCCTCTGTTTTTCTCTAATGCTAAAACAATATCATCCAGATTTAATTTAACCTTATAATTTTAGCATCTAATTTAAAAGAGAATTTATTTTACAAATATCACAAAGGTGCAATACTGTTAACTGAAATGTTATTTCTTTTTTATATATTTTATATATTTTTTTTCTTTAAGGAGATCATAAAAAGAAGTATATATATATATATATGTTATGAAAAATTTAAGAGAGAAACCAGGAATTAAATCCTGGTATATAAAGACAGGGAATTCAGCACTCTTTTACATAAAGCTCAAAAAATTAATTTTAAAAATATTGAATTTATTTATTGTTCATGATAAAGCAGTCCTCCGCACTGGAAGAGCACAGCCCCACATCAAATACTTAGCAACAAAATTATGAGTGAAAATTACACATTTATAAGCCAAGTGATGAAGGGATATATAATAAACTTAGAACCTGACCGGTCAGGGGCACACACCAATTTGGCAAAAGGAACAATTAGCCTATGTAAACGTATTCATGTTACTGGAGTTTTCAAGGTATTTTTAAAGCCTACTACACCCTGCTGCACACAGAACCTCATGTAATACAGTGTTGAGGTGTGCCCTGGGCAGGTTAACAAATGGGATCTAAGAGGCTTTAAGCAACCACAGTAAGATAGATATGGAGAAAAAGTCGTAGTTTATCTTACAAAATAATTACAAACAGCAACATCTTGATGACAAATACAGAAATAATTTGTATATGCAGAGAGTACACCTTTAGTCTAGCTACACCCGGCTGCACATAGCATTCCTTTCAGTAGAGGTATAATGCTAGGCAAGTACACATAGGGATCTAAGTAGACATAGGTGTACAACCTGGATATGTACATAGCCAGTCATGCTTTTTTGGTACAACAAAACCAATTACAGGGAGTGCAGAATTATTAGGCAAGTTGTATTTTTGAGGATTAATTTTATTATTGAACAACAACCATGTTCTCAATGAACCCAAAAAACTCATTAATATCAAAGCTGAATAGTTTTGGAAGTAGTTTTTAGTTTGTTTTTAGTTATAGCTATATTAGGGGGATATCTGTGTGTGCAGGTGACTATTACTGTGCATAATTATTAGGCAACTTAACAAAAAACAAATATATACCCATTTCAATTATTTATTTTTACCAGTGAAACCAATATAACATCTCAACATTCACAAATATACATTTCTGACATTCAAAAACAAAACAAAAACAAATCAGTGACCAATATAGCCACCTTTCTTTGCAAGGACACTCAAAAGCCTGCCATCCATGGATTCTTTCAGTGTTTTGATCTGTTCACCATCAACATTGCGTGCAGCAGCAACCACAGCCTCCCAGACACTGTTCAGAGAGGTGTACTGTTTTCCCTCCTTGTAAATCTCACATTTGATGATGGACCACAGGTTCTCAATGGGGTTCAGATCAGGTGAACAAGGAGGCCATGTCATTAGATTTTCTTCCTTTATACCCTTTCTTGCCAGCCACGCTGTGGAGTACTTGGACGCGTGTGATGGAGCATTGTCCTGCATGAAAATCATGTTTTTCTTGAAGGATGCAGACTTCTTCCTGTACCACTGCTTGAAGAAGGTGTCTTCCAGAAACTGGCAGTAGGACTGGGAGTTGAGCTTGACTCCATCCTCAACCCGAAAAGGCCCCACAAGCTCATCTTTAAAGATACCAGCCCAAACCAGTACTCCACCTCCACCTTGCTGAGTCGGACTGGAGCTCTCTGCCCTTTACCAATCCAGCCACGGGCCCATCCATCTGGCCCATCAAGACTCACTCTCATTTCATCAGTCCATAAAACCTTAGAAAAATCAGTCTTGAGATATTTCTTGGCCCAGTCTTGACGTTTCAGCTTGTGTGTCTTGTTCAGTGGTGGTCGTCTTTCAGCCTTTCTTACCTTGGCCATGTCTCTGAGTATTGCACACCTTGTGCTTTTGGGCACTCCAGTGATGTTGCAGCTCTGAAATATGGCCAAACTGGTGGCAAGTGGCATCTTGGCAGCTGCACGCTTGACTTTTCTCAGTTCATGGGCAGTTATTTTGCGCCTTGGTTTTTCCACACGCTTCTTGCGACCCTGTTGACTATTTTGAATGAAACGCTTGATTGTTCGATGATCACGCTTCAGAAGCTTTGCAATTTTAAGAGTGCTGCATCCCTCTGCAAGATATCTCACTATTTTTGACTTTTCTGAGCCTGTCAAGTCCTTCTTTTGACCCATTTTGCCAAAGGAAAGGAAGTTGCCTAATAATTATACACACCTGATATAGGGTGTTGATGTCATTAGACCACACCCCTTCTCATTACAGAGATGCACATCACCTAATATGCTTAATTGGTAGTAGGCTTTCGAGCCTATACAGCTTGGAGTAAGACAACATGCATAAAGAGGATGATGTGGTCAAAATACTCATTTGCCTAATAATTCTGCACTCCCTGTATTGCGTCAAACGATGTTAAGTTATATGCATAGCCCATATCCAGAAGCTTAGATAAATTGCAGAGTCTTAAAGCAGTAGGTAAGTAGCATGCAGTTAGTAGGCATAAGCAACAGACAAATTAATCTGTGTTGACTCCTATTGCAAGCAAGCATATACTCCTGAATAATGCTCATCCAAGTTTTTTAACCCTTCATGGCAGAATAATAATACAATTAGTAAAAATGAAATCACTCAATCGTCGATGCAATCAAATGATTTTAAGACCAGAATCGGATCATATCAGCGGGGAATGCCTATGCTGCTAAACTCGTTCCCAGGCCGATCCTTGCCTACGTCAAAGGGGGAAACGAAAGGATGCCTTTTATGGTAGAACGGTCCATGCTGACCTAACTACGTTAAAGCTCAGCGTTGTTAGCACAGCATGGAACATCCTAATAGCATAAAGGGGTTAATAAACCTGGTGGTAGATTACCATATTACATTTTTTTTTCAACAAATAACAAGTTTTTAACTTTTGCTGGAATTTTTAATGTGTTCTTAAAGTGACCATATTACAATTTTTTTTCTGCCATTAATAACCCTGAAGCTGAGAAATTGTCACCCCAAAACCAACACAATATCATTATATTCCTTGTTTATCATATGTTAATGACATTGATATGTAAAAAATGTACATGAATGACTAGAATAGGTGATGCGTGTGCTCTAAAGGCTGAGCGGTATTTGTGTATGTCTCTTAAGGATTTGGGGTACTGTGGACATAAGTGTTTTGTTGTGTTATTGATTTTGCTTATTTTTATTAGTGTAATAGTGTTTATTACTAATATTTTAACTTTAATTGATTGAGCAGGTTGTGTTTATATCTGTTTTTAGAACTTGTATCTTACTATCATCCAATTAGACAGGGATAAAATTAGTATGCATTGCCCATACACATAAAAACAATGTTACAAAAGTGTTGTGTTTTTTATGCTGAATTCGTTAAGTAAAATATTGCCCTGGAAATGTCTCATGAAGTATTGAGAATTTGTAATGTGATCAGTAAAACAGAATACAATCATTTTTGATTTGATAATGAAAAAAACTAGAAATAATTAATTAGAAAAACCTAACCCACGTGGGCCACATATATCATTAAAATATTTAAATATTTGAGAAGCCTTAAGGGCTGCATATAATTGTATGGTTATTAAACTCACTGGGCCAGATTACGAATGGAGCGCAAACCTTTACATGCAAGCGATATTGATTTTTCGCGTTCGTTTGCATGCAGGTTAAATTGTACTGGTATTACAAGTTAATGCTCAGTGGGTTAGCGTGTCCTTAGAGCTGAGGTTAACTGTTTTGCAAATCATAAAAATGTCACAAGCAACATCAAAAATATATTACAAAGTACACTCACACTCATAATAACACCATCAAATAAAAATGATATAAAATATTGCACAAAAGTTATAAGGGCTCAAAGATATAAGGTCTCAGTGTTAAAAAAAAAAGGCTGCAAAGGGCTTTAACATTCATATATATACTGTATATACATGACTAAACATGGATATGTATGTATTTATATGTGTCTATATATGTTTACAAATGTATTTACTAGGTGATAAGCCTAATGGGATCATGTTTTGTTGGGTGTTGACTGTCCCTTTAAATAGGCTGCCCTCTGGGCAGGCGTATCGCCTAGTAAATACATAAATACATTTGTAAACATATATAGACACATATAAATACATACATATCCATGTTTAGACATGTACAGGGAGTGCAGAATTATTAGGCAAATTAGTATTTTGATCATCCTCTTTATGCATGTTGTCTTACTCCAAGCTGTATAGGCTCGAAAGCCTACTACCAATTAAGCATATTAGGTGATGTGCATCTCTGTAATGAGAAGGGATGTGGTCTAATGACATCAACACCCTATATCAGGTGTGCATAATTATTAGGCAACTTCCTTTCCTTTGGCAAGCTTCTGAAGCGTGATCATCGAACAATCAAGCGTTTCATTCAAAATAGTCAACAGGGTCGCAAGAAGCGTGTGGAAAAACCAAGGCACAAAATAACTGCCCATGAACTGAGAAAAGTCAAGCGTGCAGCTGCCAAGATGCCACTTGCCACCAGTTTGGCCATATTTCAGAGCTGCAACATCACTGGAGTGCCCAAAAGCACAAGGTGTGCAATACTCAGAGACATGGCCAAGGTAAGAAAGGCTGAAAGACGACCACCACTGAACAAGACACACAAGCTGAAACGTCAAGACTGGGCCAAGAAATATCTCAAGACTGATTTTTCTAAGGTTTTATGGACTGATGAAATGAGAGTGAGTCTTGATGGGCCAGATGGATGGGCCCGTGGCTGGATTGTTAAAGGGCAGAGAGCTCCAGTCCAATTCAGACGCCAGCAAGGTGGAGGTGGAGTACTGGTTTGGGCTGGTATCATCAAAGATGAGCTTGTGGGGCCTTTTCGGGTTGAGGATGGAGTCAAGCTCAACTCCCAGTCCTACTGCCAGTTTCTGGAAGACACCTTCTTCAAGCAGTGGTACAGGAAGAAGTCTGCATCCTTCAAGAAAAACATGATTTTCATGCAGGACAATGCTCCATCACACGCGTCCAAGTACTCCACAGCGTGTCTGGCAAGAAAGGGTATAAAAGAAGAAAATCTAATGACATGGCCTCCTTGTTCACCTGATCTGAACCCCATTGAGAACCTGTGGTCCATCATCAAATGTGAGATTTACAAGGAGGGAAAACAGTACACCTCTCTGAACAGTGTCTGGGAGGCTGTGGTTGCTGCTGCACGCAATGTTGATGGTGAACAGATCAAAACACTGACAGAATCCATGGATGGCAGGCTTTTGAGTGTCCTTGCAAAGAAAGGTGGCTATATTGGTCACTGATTTGTTTTTGTTTTGTTTTTGAATGTCAGAAATGTATATTTGTGAATGTTGAGATGTTATATTGCTTTCACTGGTAAAAATAAATAATTGAAATGGGTATATATTTGTTTTTTGTTAAGTTGCCTAATAATTATGCACAGTAATAGTCACCTGCACACACAGATATCCCCCTAAAATAGCTATAACTAAAAACAAACTAAAAACTACTTCCAAAACTATTCAGCTTTGATATTAATGAGTTTTTTGGGTTCATTGAGAACATGGTTGTTGTTCAATAATAAAATTAATCCTCAAAAATACAACTTGCCTAATAATTCTGCACTCCCTGTATATATGCAGTATATATATGGATATGTATGTATTTATATGTGTCTATATATGTTTACAAATGTATTTATGTATTTACTAGGTGATAAGCCTGCCCAGAGGGCAGTCTATTTAAAGGGACAGTCAACACCCAACAAAACATGATCCCATTTTTTTAAACCCCAAACGAACATCTGCCTGCACCACATCCCTTTGGTGTTACCTATTTCCTTGTCCTACTAATTATCCACGATACATGAGTTGATCGGATCGAAATATGGCCGCCTAACTCCCCCCACCGTTATGTATCTAACTTCTCTTTAAAATCATCCACCAATCACAAAGCAATCCTCGGTCAGAGTTTTAAAACTCGTTCACGGACTTTTGCGCATGCGCAATTGCATAGGAACGACACTTGATATGCATTAGTACTTTGAGCAATCAAATTTGCCCACTGCTCCATGACCAAGGTATTTCATGTCAGTTGTTAAAAAATGTGCATGCGCAATGACGTATGATGAGCGTCATCATACCTACATGAATGAGCCTGAAATGGCATAGAGATGGGAAAGAAGGATGAGGGGGAGGAGTTAGGCGGCCATATTTAGAGTTGAATAATGCATATATTATGAATGAATAAGAGGACAAGAAATTAGGTAATACAGAATAGATGCTGTGCAGGCGGATGTTCGTTTGGGGTTCAATAATATGCGATCATGTTTTGTTGAGTGTTGAGTGTTGACTGTCCTACAATCCCCAAAGCTAAATTACAAAAATAAAAAATGTACAAATACAGAAAAAAATAAACAAAGCTATCCAAAATAACAAATTTAAACCTAAACTAATACCCCAATAAAAATAAAAAATCCCACCAAAATAAAAAACACCCCCTAATCTAATACTAAAAGGGTTTTTGTAGGGCATTGCCCTAAGTTAAATAGCTCTTTTAGCTAAACAAATTACCAATTATCCCAACAGTAAAAAAACCCACCTACCAAACCCCCCAAAATAAAAAAAATAACACTAAAAAAACCTAAACTACCCATTGCCCCTAAAGGGGCATTTGTATGGGCATTGCCCTTAAAAGGGCATTCAGTTATTTTACTGCCCTTAAAAGGGCAATCAGCTCTTTTCCAGCATATTAAATCCCTTATCTTAAAAAAAAAAAAAAAAAAAAAAAAAAATCGTAACACTATGGCCCAAATAGGTACTCAACATTCCTAAAGTCTGGCGGAGAAGGTCTTCTTCTAGATGGGTCCATCATCTTCTATCAGATGCATCATGGAATGGAGGTGATGAGCTGTCTTTCCTGACGCGTGGATCCTCTGCGGCGGTCCTCAACGGCGGTGGTCCTCGGTTGCGGGGCTGGTCCTCAGCAGCATGGAGGCTCCTCTTCATCTGATGTTCATTGTACACTAAAGATTGAATGCAAGGTACCACAATAAATTTGGGCTACCTTGCATTCCTATTGGAAGACATTTTGAAATCAGCCAATAGAATTAAAGCTACTGAAATCCTATTGGCTGTTCAAATCAGCCAATAAGATTTCAATAGCTCTCATCCTATTGGGGTATTTCAAAATTTCAGCCAATAAGAATGTAAGATACCCCAATAAATATGGGGTACCTTGCATTCAATCTTCAGTGTGCTACAGACAATTGCATGAAGAGGCGCCTCCATTCCGCTGAGGACCGCCGCCGTTGAGAACCACCACCATTAAGGACCCAGGCATCAGAAAGACAGCTCCACACCTCCGCTCCGTACCACCTTTGCTCTGGATGACGATAGAAGATGATGGAGCCACCTGTAGAAGACCTTCTCCACCGGACTGCAGGAACAGTGAGTATCTATTTGGGGCTTAGGCTTTTTTATTTTAATTTTTGGGTGTTTTTTTTTTTTAGATTAAGGTTTTTTTTATCTTGAAAAGGAGCTGATTACAATTTTAAGGGCAGTAAAAGAGCTGAATGTCCTTTTAAGGGCAATGCCCATACAAATGTCCCTTTAGGGGCAATGGATAGTTTCGTTTTTTTAAGTGTTAGTGTTTTTATGTTGGGAGGTTTGTTGGGTGGGGTTTTTTTTACTGATGGGGTAATTGGTAATTTGTTTAGGTAAAAGAGCTGTTTAACTTAGGGCAATGCCCTTCTAAAGGCCATTTTAAGGGCTATTGGTAGTTTAGATTAGGGGGTGTTTTATTTTGGGGGGCTTTTTTATTTTCATAGGGATTTGGTATAATTTAAAAAAAAAAAAGAATTTCTGTAATGTTAGACTTTTTATTTTTTTTAATTTAATGTTAGTTTTTTTATTTTAATTGTAATTTAGTAGTAATTGGGGTTAATTTATGGGGTGTTAGGTTAGGGGGCTTAGTAATTAAATTAGTTATTTGCCTTATGGGGGTTTGGCGGTTTAGAGGTTAATAGGTTAATTAGGTTGATTGCGATTTGGCTCTTTGACGGTTTAATGGTTAATGGGTTAATTAGGTTTATTGCGATGTGGGTGGTTGGCGGTTAAGGGGTTAATATTTTAATAATGTTATATGCGGATTAGGAGGCCCATTTATCAAGCTCCGAATGGAGTTTGAAGGGCCGTGTTTCTGGCTAGTCTTCAGACTCGCCAGAAACACAAGTTATGGAGCAGCGGTCTAAATAGCGCTGCTCCATAACCCTGTCTGCCTGCCCTGATGAGGCGGACAGGAATCGCTGCAATTCAAACCAATCGAATATGATTGGGTTGATTGACACCTCCCTGCTAGACGCCGATTGGCCAGGAGTCTGCAGGGGACGGCGTTGCACCAGCAGCTCACAAGAGCTGCTGGTGCAATGCTGAATACAGAGAGCATATTGCTCTCCGCATTCAGCGATGTCTGTTGGACCTGATCTGCACTGTCGGATCAGGTCCGACAGACATATGATAAATAGGCCTCAAAGTGTTATTACTTTATTGTTTTGGGATGTGGGGGTTGATGGTTTAGGTGTTTCTTAATACTTTGTGCGGGAGGTTATTTATTTATTTTTATACTTTGTGCAAGCGGTTACGTGTTTTTATTTTTATTTTGTGCGGGCGGCTGCATGTTGGTTTTTTTAAGGCTTCTGGTTTAACTACGCTGCATCCTGGTGTATTCCGAAAATGGCAGGGTGGTGATATATATATATATATATATATATATATGTGTGTGTGTGTGTGTGTGTGTGTGTGTGCATTGAAGCTTTTTGCAATTAAGTAGATAAAAACATGTAAAATATGCAATATTCATATTTAATAAAGTGTTATACTGTGTATTTACTGTTAATATTTCATATTCCAATGTTCTGGACATAGTAGAATATGTTCTAAGTATTTATAAATAGATATTCCTATATATATCTGTATATATCTAAAGCTATATATAATCATCTATAGGTATAGAATTATATTGTACCAAAACACTATGGGGGATATTTATCAAAGCCTCAACCGCAAATACGCCAGAGTTCCGCAGCGTAATTGTTGTGAGATTGATCCGACCTAGTTATCAAAGCCTACAGACCAGCAAATGTTGAAATTTGTGACGTAACATACGATCCGCCGGTCTCAATCAATGCTTACATCATTAAAAATGTTCCGAATACACATTTGGCTCTATTTGACACTTGTTCCCAGTTATAAAACATTAAACAGGTACGCTCACTGCTATTCCGGCCCAGCGTACCTGATTTTCAATCCGCCACCCTGGAGGCCACGGATGCCATAGAAATCAATAGGAGTCTGAAAGCAGCGAAAGCTTATGTTCGATGCTGCCAGATGTCCCATTGATTTATATGGTAGAAAACATGTAACGTTTGCACCTAACACTCTAACATAAACCCCAAGTTTACACACCCCTATTCTGCCGCCCCCGACATCGCCGCCACTAAATAAACTTATTAACCCCTAAACCTCTGGCCTCCCACATCACCAACACTAACTAAACCTATTAACCCCTAAACCGTTAGCCCACCACATCGCAAAAAACTAAATTAAGCTATTAACCCCTAAACCTAACAACCCCCTAACTGTAAATTAAAATGACAACATCCCTATCTTCAAGTAAATTTAAACTTACCTGTAGAATTAAAATAGACTAATTTTAATCTATTAATTAACCTACGCTAACTATTATCCTACAATTAAATTAACCTACCAATTAAATAAACTAAATTACATATTAAAAAAATATAACTCTACTCAAATTATTTAAATATACTATTAAACATTATTACAAATTACTAAATTACAGAAAAAAATAAACGCTAAGTTACAAAAAAAATAAAGACTAAATTATGAAAAATAAAAAACCACATTATCAAAAATAAAAAAGAATTACACCTAATCTAATAGCCCTATCAAAATAAAAAAGCCACCCCAAAATAAAAAAACCTAGCCTACAATAAACTAACAATGGCCCTTAAAAGGACCTTTTTTGGGGCATTGCCCCAAAGATTTTAGCTCTTTTACCTGTAAAAAAAACACAAAGACCTCTGCCCAACAGTAAAACCCACCACCCAACCAACCAACCCCCCAGATAAAAAATAACCTAAGCTCCCCATTGCCTTGAAAAGGGCATTTGTATGGGCATTGCCCTTAAAAGGGCATTTAGCTCTTTTACATGCCCAGACCCTAATCTAGAAATAAAACCCACCCAAAAAAACCTTAAAAAACCTAACACTAACCCCCAATGATCCACTTACAGCTCTTGAAGTCCCGCTTGAAGGATCCATCTGGAGCTGGAGAAGTCAACATCCAGGCAGCAAGAAGTCTTCATCCGGCGGCCTCTTCCATCTTCATCCAGCCGGAGAAGTCCTCATCCAGTCAGCAAGAAGTCTTCATCCAGACAGCATCTTCTATCTTCATCCATCTGGCGTGGAGCAGGTCCATCCTGAAGACATCCGGCGTGGAGCATCCTCTTCATATGGTCGCCGCCGTAAACTGGAACTTCAATGCAAGTGACGTCATCCAAGATGGCATCCCTTGCATTCCTATTTGCTGAAAGATTTCAATCAGCCAATAGAATTTGAGCTGCTAAAATCCTATTGGCTGTTCCAATCAGCCAATAGGATTAGAGCTGCTAAAATCCTATTGGCTGTTCCAATCAGCCAATAGGATGAGAGCTTACTGTTGGGGGGTGTTTGTATTTTTTTACAGGTAAAATAGCTGATATCTTTGGGGCAATGCCCCACAAAAGGCCCTTTTAAGGGCCATTGGTAGTTTATTGTAGGCTAGGGGGGTTTATTTTGGGGGGGGGGGCTTATATTGATAGGGCTATTAGATTAGGTGTAATTTCTTTTTATTTTTGATAATGTGTTTTTTTATTTTCGTAATTTAGTGCTTGTTTGTTTTTGGAACTAGGTGTTTGTTTTTTTCTGTAATTTAGTAATTTGTAATAATGTTTAATAGTATATTTAAATAATTTGAATAGGGTTAGGTTTCTTTAATATGTAATTTAGTTTATTTAAATGGTAGTTTAATTTCATTGTAGGATTATAGTTAGGGTAAGTTATTTAATAGTTTAAATTGGTTTATTTTAATTCTACAGGTAAGTTTAAATTTATTTGAAGATAGGGATGTTGTAATATTAATTTAAAGTTAGCGGGTTTAGGGGTTAATAACTTAATTTAGTTTATGGTGATGTTAGGGGCTGATGGTTTAGGGGTTAATAGGCTTAGTTAGTGGTAGTGATGTGGGAGGCCAGAGGATTAGGGGTTAATACATTTATTTAGTGGCAGCGGTGTCAGGGAGAGGCGGGATAGGGGTTAATAACTTTATTTAGGTTGTGGCGGTGTCAGGGAGCAGCGGGATAGGGGTTAATAACTTTATTTAGGTTGTGGCGGTGTTGGGGAGCAGCGGGATATGGGGTTAAACATTTTAGTATAGTGGCAGCGTTTAGTGACATGGTATAAATAAATTTGGGAAAAAGCCAAATAGACGCAAGATTGATGACTGTTAGTTAACAACAGTCCGATGCTCATCGCCCGGTACTTGGTTCGCATCTTTTTGCCAGCTTTTTTTATAAATAAGGAGAGCGTATTGAAATATGCGGACGCGATGTTAGGCAAGCGTATTGGTGCCGGCGAATCCAACAAAGTTGAGGCTTTGATAAATATCCCTATATATATATATATATATATATATATATATATATATATATATCAATATCAATGTAAACATTTGCATAGGAAATTAGCACATCTAGGCAAGAATCCCGGCTTGCTTTTCCCTAGAAATACCTCATATACAATGTTACCAATGCACAAGAGAATTCTGGGTAAGTTATGCAAATTAGATATGCAAATTCTCAGTTTTTTTGCTTCAAAATACTGTTTTAACACAGCTATCCTTTTAACAGGATTATTGCAGCAAATCAGAAATCACTCACTAGACAGCCTGTTTCGTTCTATTTGGAACTCATCAGTAGGAGATAGATTTCTGGCTGCTGCATTGATAAAGCTATTTTCAAGGTTAAACCAAAATTCATTAAAATTATGGGGGGAGATAAAAAACTAAAATTAAAATCCTCCATTTCTCTTGTGCATTGGTAACATTGTATATGAGGTATTTCTGGGGAAAAGCAGAGGGAATCTTACCTAGATGTGCTAATTTCCTATGCAAATGTTTACATTGATTTATTTTGATGACATGGAGGATTTTAATTTCAGTTTTTTATCTCCCCCCATAATTTTAATATATATATATATATATATATATATATATATATATATATTTTTTTTTTGTGTGTATTTATGAATAAATAGAACATATTCTGCTATGTGAAGAACTTTGGAATGGGAAATATTCATATTTTCATGTTGGGTTAGCACACATCAGAATTTGAGATTGGGTTTAAGCGCAAGTGGGGTGTTGGCTTTTTTTCTTCATTGACTTCTATGGGGGAATAGGTTATCGCCCACGCAATAAGTTTTGCTTTTTGCCCAGTCCTATAGAAAAGTAAATGCTACAGATGTCAATTTCCATTATTAAATGATTATTTAAGTTGTCAAATACATTTCCATATGTCAGTCATGGATACATTGCTACAACTGTATATTCTAACAGATAACAATGAACTTGTATTTGCTTAAGAAAATAAAAAGAAAATCTACAAATTGCAAAGGCAAGATATAATGTTACAATCATTTTAATCATTGGCTGGGTTATGTGAGGCAAAACTAAAATGAAAAATAATTAATTTGTTTTTTTTTATTTATGATAAATGTCCAACTTTGTGGCCAATAATGCTGCATTCAATCATGTCTGCAAACCACTGTGTGCTACTTTGGTTAATTGGTTAGTTGCAATGAAATGCTTTGCTGAAATAAAACACTGTAAATAAATATTTTGCACCACTATGATACAATAAAGCTGAAAGCATTAATATTATTTTTGGGGGCAAAATCAAGGCTTTTACATCAAGTTTTAATAATGAGAACATTGGTGCATGATACTGGTTTTACAATATCCTTGATCAGTGTATCAGGACCAGGCTTGCTTCTAGACTGATATAACTAGTGGTTACCACAAATCTACTTATCAAAGAGAGAGGGGTACAGGGGAGACCTCATTTTCTACAACAGTCATCTATCTAATTTTTTTTATTTAAATCTGCCTTTTTATCTGTGTAGGGCTCTTCTTGCACTGCATAAAGAATGCTTCTCTAATAATTGGGGTACATAAAAGCTGTATGTCCAGTATGGGGTAAATAAGATAATGTAGTGTGTGTATTTGCTTTTGCACCTTCAGAATTGAGTCTAGATAATGTAAAGTGACCTGAAGTCAAAATAAAAAAAGCATTAACCCCTTGGATGACAGAAAGGACAGCAACATACAGAGCAGTGCAATGATGCTCTCTTGGTCAGCCAAATGGTTAACTAATTAAGAAGTGATTTTATTGTTCTTGTAAATCTCTGATAATCCATTTAAAATGACACCAAATAATTATTTAACTCATCATGGTGCATACATTCTGATTCCTATTAGCTGGTAAATGGGAGTGTCTGTGTTAGCTGTAACATTTCAGAATAATGCTATGTGAAACAGTATACTCATATACTCCATGGTTTGTTATTTGTTGTTAAAGGGAGATAGGCATCCCAAAATTCTAAATTATTTGTTGTAAAGCTCACAGATACATTTGTACTTAGGGAAACTTACCCAAACTGATCAAATTATGTACGTTTTATCAACAATGCTGTTAAATTTGCATGTATTTGTTTCCAGTTTCTAAACCTTCATGAATATGATATGCAACATACAGGGTATATCTATAAGAGTCGCCAAGCTGTATAATTATATAGTGATAACCAATATCAGTAACTCCTCTGGTCTATGATTAAACACACAGGTCTATTGTTTGCATTACACGCTATTCAGTGTGGTGTTACTATTCTGACTGCTGATTGGCTGTTGTTAGGTATAAGTGTAACAGCTGTGAGATTGTTTGTATAGCCTGAGGAAACAGTGCTGTGCCACTGAGAAGCGGGTTGCTGTTGTTTTTAATTCTATATTAAATTTTTATTCAGATATCTTCCCGCTGCTGCACTTTCTTTTACTCTGGACTATTGCCTGCTGACTGCCAATTGCCTATTGTTGAGTGCCTGAGAGTTATCAGTATATCACTGATTGCTGACCCTCTGCTTGACACTTTTTGTGGCTCCAAGTGATCATCCCTGGACTCCCTCTGGTGGGATGAGGATACCCCCTGTTCCAGGTGTGCCTAAGAGTCTGCCGGGCGACTTATTGGTTCTGGTCTGCCTGTAGAGCACATTTGTGCAGATCGCCACGTGAGTAGGATTGACTTCGCCTGTTTACTTACCAATGGTTAACTAGCCTAATTTGCACTATGTGGCGCCCTCTATTTTTTGTGTTTATGATATACAACATTTTGTTCCACTCCAACAGCTGAGGGGTTAACCCCCAATAACTTTACACCTAAAAACAAAGCAAAACAGTTTTGAGGTATAAATATCACTTTTTACACCCATATAATTTAACTTAAGTATCTAATAGCTAACCCTATAATGACGCTCTTACAGCTGCCATTTTTACTATAAATGGGCTCAAACCTAATTTCAAACATTGCTTGTGTCTTTTAATAGTTTTCATAGCATCACATAAAAGACAGACCTTTTCAACTGAATTGTGCTGAGCTATTTTCTGCTGAAAATTATGAAAGCAAAACTGTAATATCTTCAACCAAAGATTTACTACAATATAACCCCATCAACTTTATTCCAAAATAATCCTTAAATCTAACCATAAACGTTATCCCAAAATAGTCCCTAAATCTAACCATAAACTTTATCCCGCAATAACCCCTAACTCTAACCCAAAACTTTATCCATAAATAACCCCAATCTCAAACCATAAACTTTATCCCAAAATAACGCCTAACTCTAACCATAAACTATATCCCAAAATAATCCCTATCTCTAACCATAAAGTTTATCCCAAAATAACCCATAACTCTAACCATAACGTTAATTAAAAAATAATCCCTAACTCTAAACATAAACTTTATCTCAAAATAACCCCTAACTCTAACCATAAAGTGTATCCCAAAATAATCCCCAATGCTAATCATAAACGTTATCCCAAAATAACCCCTAACTCTAACCATAAAGTTTATCTCAAAATAACCCCTAACTCTAACCATAAACTTTATCCCCAAATAACCCCTAACTCTAGCCGTAAAGTGTATCCCAAAATAATCCCTAACGCTAATCATAAACTTTATCCCCAAATAACCCCTAACTCTAACCATAAACTTTATCCCCAAATAATCCCTAACTTTAAACATAAACTTTATCTCAAAATAACCCCTAACTCTAAACATAAACGTTATCTTAAAATAACCACTAACTCTAAACATAAACTTTATCCCCAAAAAATCCCCAACTCTAAACATAAACTTAATCCCAAAATAACACCTAACTCTAACCATAAACTTTATCCCCAAATAACCCCTAACTCAAAACATAAACTTTATCCCAGAATAACCCCTAACTCTAGCCATACATTTTATCCCCAAATAACCCTTAACTCAAAACATAAACTTTATCCCAAAATAACCCCTAACTCTAACTATAAACATTATCCCCAAATAACCCCTAACTCTAGCCATAAAGTGTATCCCAAAATAATCCCTAAAGCTAATCATAAACTTAATCCCAAAATAACCCCTAACTCTAACCATTAGCTTTACCATAACATAACTCCTATCTATAAACCCTAACACTAACTGTAAGCTATATCCCAAAATAACACTTAACTCTAAACCCTAACCCTAAACATAAACTTCACTAAACATAAACTTTACCCCAACATAACCCCTAACTCTAATAATAAGCTTTACCCCAACATAAACCCTAACTCTAGCCATAATCTTTACTCCAACATAACCCCTGACCCTAAGCCTTAGCTTGAAGCATAAGCTTTACCCCAACATAACCCCTAACGCTAAACCCTAACTTTTACCATAAACTTTACCCCAACATCGCCTCTAACTCTAACATAAGCTTTACCCCAACATAACCCCTAACTCTAACCATAAGCTTTTCCCAAACATAACCCCAAACTTTAACCATAAGATTTACCCAAACACAACCCCTAACTCTAACCATAAGCTTTATTCCTATGTAACTCCTAACACTAAGCCCTAAACTCTATCTATAACCCTTACTCCGTACCTGTAAGTAATAATTATTACCTGAAACCATAACCTTTAACCAATAATCCTACCATAAGTTCTACTCTCTACTCTATCCATAAACAATAACTTGAAGCCCAACCCCTACCTGTAAGCACTGGCCATAGTCCATTACACCCAAACTGTGAGCCATTACCTTAATAAAAAGCATGACCCTTAACATAAAGCCTTAACACTAAACATAAACTTTATTCCTAGCTATAACCATTAATTCTAAGCCCTATCTCTTTACTCTAATCACTAACCACTAACTTAAATCCATAAACTCTTACTCTATGCCTTACAATTCCTCAAATTAAACTCAAACTCTAGAGCCTAATAGTAATAGTAGTCACACCCTAACCCTAAACCTGACATCTAAATTTGACCATAAGCTTTGCACTTAATTCTTAACCATAACAGCAGCTTTACGCCCGAATCCTAAAAATAGCACTACCTGAAAACATAATTTTTATCCCTTTGCCACAGAATAATTCACAAACTTAGACATGACAGTCTCTTGACCAATCAGGTGTTAACATTTAATTGCTGAATAATTTTACTTTGCTTTTATTACAGTGAGGTCTTTTTCAGCCCCAACCAAGGCAAAAGTCAATAATGACCACTTGGGATCAGTTTCGTTTGTTTAAATTGTTCATGTCAGGACTCATCAATAATGACGTCTTGGGGCGAATACACGTTTGTAGACATCTAAAAAGAGATCAGGGATTGTCAGTATTTTTTTCTAACAATTAAATTCAAAGATACATGTTGTAGAATATCACATCTGAATATTAAAATCTGAAAATCAACTTTCAAATGTAACTATTTGAATATTCAAAGATTACAACAAATCCTAGAATTTTTTTTATTATTCTAAACTGGATGTCAAATGTTCAAGAAATTAGACCAAACAAACGTGGCCAACACTCATTATCTATAATAAATATGCAAGCAAACAAGCAAATGTGTCATTGCAAACATTTGCTACAATTTGTGAAATTTATATCAAATTATTATTGTGGTAGAAATGTGTTATGTTTGGTGATTTATTTTAATTAGCTGAGAGGTTTATTTAAAATAGACTATTTTATAGAATGAGTAATGATACTTAAATCTCACTGGGAAAATAAAGGCATCTATAAATACTTGGGATATGGATAAAGATTAGTTACTTCTGCAAATGTTTATAGAAGACAATGGACCCTCTAAATTATTTTTGGAATCTTTTCTTTGTAATAAACCCAATAAACTTAACTCTGATATGTATGGAAAAGCAAAATGGATAATTTTGTGGAATTTATCCAAATATCTAGATAAAGTAATACCACTTATTATTTATGTACACTACTGGCCAAAAGTTTAACACCTCAATTTTTCCAGTTTTGATATTTAAGGAGAGAAAAAGGTTAGGGTTTCACAGATTCATATCAGGTGAACTGAATCGGTACCTTGACTTGTGGGGAAAAATGCTGTCGTCCTCAGCGCCGTAAGAGAAAGACCGAGGTGAGTGACGTCGCTACCTCTAGCAAGTCAGCGGGTGAACTGATTCACAGAAAAAAGAAGGTATTCTCCAAACTCAAGAAGGTCACAAATATAGTCCACAAGGTTCAGCAAACACTATGCAGTTGTTACGTCAACTGACGCATTTCACGCATATTAAAAACAGGGGAACTTTCATTCATGAAAGTTTACATTGCAGTGTATTTTTACAAATACTTACCTTTTTCTTCAGTAAAGCCGGTATGGCGAAAACCAGCTTCCTCCAATCATGGCTCCCCCCCCATCTTGTGAGGCCACACCATGGTTGGAGGAAGCTGGTTTTGTCATTGCTGTGTATGTACAGCATAAAGAAGTGGACGGGGGACAGCCAATCCGGCTTTGCTAAAGAGAAAGGTAAGTATTTGTAAAAATACACTGCAATGTAAACTTTCATGAAAGAAAGTGCCCCTGTTTTTAATAGTATTTTTAAAAACCAGGCACTAATTCATGAAAGTTTACATTCCCTGTAAGTAGTCCAGTGAATAACCTGATATGTTAAAAAGGTAAATGGTACAATGTCAGAGGTTGAAGTTACAAGTTTTGGTTACCAAGAACTGAACAATAATGTACGTAGACCATTAAAATCCTTAATTAAGGTTTTTCCTTTACAGAAATTGCAAAGAATGCAGAAGTGTCAGTTAGAAAATTTCCTACACCATCATAAGCACTTGGAAACTGGAGGAAGACGTCTGGCAGTCTCAAAGCCACAACAGCATCAGAAAAATATTTTGATTGATAGGTGGATCACAGGACAACAGCTTCAAGCACAGATTAAAACTGGCTGACGTAATCAAGTCTCACGCTCAGTTAAAAGAGAAGACCTAAAGCTGCAGATTTGGTAGATCAAGTAGCAGTAAGAAATATGTGCTAAAATGCCAATATAACAAAAAGATGGGGGGTTTTCAACCATGGAGCACTGCTAGTAGACTACTGAAGACTGGTAAAAGATCCTTGGTTTATCACAGAGGGATTTCGTAAGGCATTGAGTAGGTGATAGATAGATAGATAGATAGATAGATAGATAGATAGATAGATAGACAGATAGACAGATAGATTAATTTAACATTTAAAAATAACATTTCTTCTAAGTGAAGAACAAAGATATTTAAAGTATTTTTATTAAAAAAACAGCTGATATATACAGCTTTGAGCCCTTCCACAGGCAAACACCTTGGCGTATGAAAATTCCCTTTTAAACCCTTTCTATACATTTATTTAAATAATACACTTTTATTTATTATTCAATTTTTATGTATTTGAGTGCAATACTTTGTTGTAATGATTTACATGTGTTTGTTAAACTTTTATTCTACCTCTAACAGTTTACTTCAGGTGTTAAGCTGAGCTATCTTTTTTAGATTTATATCAAAAGTAAGAATTATCAAAGACAGTATTAATTTTATAAATCATTTACTGGTGGGAACGTTCCCTATTGCGGTGCAATACATAAATTCATAAAAACAATTGACAGTCGCATAAAATATTTAACATGATATCTTCAACTTATAATTTATGGAATACCACCCTGATGAAAAATGATAACAAGCGCTTAAAAATAAAATTGATTAAATGCTTATAAACCTTAAAAGCAATTTATTCCAGAGTATATAAGACCGTCTCTATTTCGTTTAGTCCATAATATATCTTCAACAGATGGAATCCCTTATGTTTATTAGGGTATATTATATGTGAGACTTGGCTCCGTGATTATAACCAAAATAATTGGTAGTTTAAAAACGGCAAAATGTTCTTATTTTGAATACTTTGTATCCTTACTTTGTTATATGTGTAGCTTTAACTCACAGATAGTTGCAGCAGCTGTAACCAAATGCTGCTGTAATCCGTCCGAGATTCTGTGGTCCTTTGTAGCAACACGCTCCTTGCGTGTGGGCAGCCTTGTATACTGCAGCTCCTAGTCTCCGGCACAGGATTCACCACTCCCTCCGTGGGGAAGTGACCGGCTAAGGCACGCCACTCCCTGCGTGTGAGTAACCTGACGGACTGTTGCCTTCAGCTTCCAATACTCACAGCTCACTGCTTGTGAATAATTATCTGGATCCTCGTCAGTGGTATCGCAAACAGAGGCAATACTGAAGGTGGAATGGACACCCGCTCTTAGCGTGATATACGCGCGGGCAATTACTAGGTACCTAGTGAGTTGAGTTCTGGTAAACGAGCAACTTCTTACTTCTGGTAGAAGTATATCACGCTAAGAGCGGGTGTCCATTCCACCTTCAGTATTGCCTCTGTTTGCGATACCACTGACGAGGATCCAGATAATTATTCACAAGCAGGGAGCTGTGAGTATTGGAAGCTGAAGGCAACAGTCCGTCAGGTTACTCACACGCAGGGAGCGGCGTGCCTTAGCCGGTCACTTCCCCACGGAGGGAGTGGTGAATCCTGTGCCGGAGACTAGGAGCTGCAGTATACAAAGCTGCCCACACGCAAGGAGCGTGTTGCTAAGAAGGACCACAAAATCTCGGACGGATTACAGCAGCATTTGGTTACAGCTGCTGCAACTATCTGTGAGTTAAAGCTACACATATAACAAAGTAAGGATACAAAGTATTCAAAATAAGAACATTTTGCCGTTTTTAAACTACCAATTATTTTGGTTATAATCACGGAGCCAAGTCTCACATATAATATACCCTAATAAACATAAGGGATTCCATCTGTTGAAGATATATTATGGACTAAACGAAATAGAGACGGTCTTTTATACTCTGGAATAAATTGCTTTTAAGGTTTATAAGCATTTAATCAATTTTATTTTTAAGTGCTTGTTATCATTTTTCATCAGGGTGGTATTCCATAAATTATAAGTTGAAGATATCATGTTAAATATTTTATGCGACTGTCAATTGTTTTTATGAATTTATGTATTGCACCGCAATAGGGAACGTTCCCACCAGTAAATGATTTATAAAATTAATACTGTCTTTGATAATTCTTACTTTTGATATAAATCTGAATCAATTAGGTGTGTTAAGTATACCTAGCTTTTAGCGCCCTCTCATTTTACCAAATTGTTTGTTCCATTTTCTATCTTGGGGAGATAGTGGAGAGTGGCTTAGGTATCCTTTTTAGATTTTAGCGCTGAAACACCTGTGCTATTCTATCTTTTTTAGAGCTGTATTGTCTACAATATGAGCGATGTGTATTGTGGTTGCACTATCCATAGAAAGTATAGGAAGCACTAAAGGGATGTCGGCCGCACTAAACATTTTCTGGTCATTCTTCTTTACCATATACTTGTAATACTAGATTGTGCACTAATCCTAGCGCGGCCTAGAGATATTGATATGGCACCCTGCACTACCATTAGCATTCCACTTGTAATCTGAACTGCAATGTTTAAAAATGACCCAATTTACTTTTGCCCTATTTCACTTTGTCTCCTTTGCTAACACAAAGCACCTTCCCAAAAGCATACTGACATGCTCAGGAGTGTGCACATATCTTTAGTACTATATGTATAACATTGTGAACACTGCAGCCATACAGTGTTCAAAATCACCGAGCACCCTCTTGAGCCTACCTCAGTATGCTCATGTATAGGAGCTAAGTTTTCACAAAAGAGACCAAGAGTAGCAGACCAAGACCAAGAGAATCAGGTCAATTTCATAACAAAATTTAATTGGGAAGTTTTTAACATTGAAGGTTTTATCTAAATCATGTAAAACAAGCTATTTTGACTTTCATTTTCCTTTATGTTCAGTGCAATTTGTTCTTATAAATGTATAATGTACTTAACTTACAAATAAAGCAGATTACCAGGAGGGCTGTGCAGATTGTGTAACTACAAAGTGCGTTGTATCTGTTGGTGTCTCCATTGACAAGACATCAACCAAAATAGGACAGTTTTGTTGATGCGCAGGATTGTAGATCCCAGATGTCCCAAGTTTTTCAACCTCCCACAAATGTTAGAAGAAATTCCCACCTAAACACACATTATATGATCAACCATATTATCAGTTTGTTTAATCTAAAGTAAAATAATAATAATAGTCTACATTTGTAGCAACATGTGTTGCCCTGAACAAGAGTATGTTATGAATATAGCATTTACATTTCCAATAGTTTATCCAAAATTATGTGATATAAAATTTACCTTTAATGTTTGTGAATGTAATATATTATACAATTAATATACATTAGGACATAATAAATATAATAAAACGTCTGTATAATTCTGTAAATGCAATTTAATACATGAGGAAGTGGCTACCAATTTTGTGTCAGGATTATATAAGCAACTAAGATACAAATGTGAAAAACATTCATCGAGATTACGAGTTTTTGTGGTAACAGGGGTGCGTTGGTAACAAGCATTTTTTTCTCACTGCTCACCTTAAGACAACACTGGTATTACAGGGTTTTTTTAAAACCGGCATTAGCCGCAAAAAAGGTGAGCGTTAGAGCAAAATTTAGCTCCACATCTCACCTCAATACCAGCGTTGCTTACGGCAGGTAAAACGTGCTCTTGCACGATTTCCCCATAGGAATCAATGGGGCAGAATCGGCTGAAAAAAACCTAACACCTGCAAAAAAGCAGCGTTCAGCTTCTAACGCAGCCCCAGTGATTCCTATGGGAAACACAATTTATGTCTACACCTAACACCCTAACATGAAGCCCGAGTCTAAACACCCCTAATCTTACACTTATTAACCCCCTAATCTGACGCACCGACATCGCCAACACCTGCATAATATTATTAACCGCCTAATCTGCCCCTCCGGACACCGCCGCCACCTACATTATCCCTATGAACCCCTAATCTGCTGCCCCCCCCAACATCGCCGACACCTACTTTTTATTTATTAACCCCTACTCTGCCACCCCCAATGTCGCTGCCACCTAACTACACTTATTAACCCCTAATCTGCTGCCCGCCAATGTCGCCCGCCACTATAATAAAGTTATTAACCCCTAAATCTAAGTCTAACCCTAACCCCACCTAACTTAAATATAATGTTAAAATAATCTAAATAAAATTACTACAATTACCTAAATTATTCCTATTTAAAACTAAATACTTACCGATAAAATAAACCCTAAGGTAGCTACAATATAGTACTAATAGTTACATTGTAGCTAGCTAAGGATTTATTTTTATTTTACAGGCAACTTTGTATTTATTTTAACTTGGTAGAATAGTTATTAAATAGTTATTAACTATTAAATAACTACCTAGCCTAAAATAAATACAAAAGTACCTGTAAAATAAATCCTAAACTAAGTTACAATTACACCTAACACTACAATATCATTAAATTAATTTACTAAATTACCTACAATTAACTACAATTAAATAAAATAAACTAAAGTACGAAAAAAACCCCCACTAAATTACAGAAAAAAATAAAATAATTACAAGAATTTTAAACAAATTACACCTAATCTAATCCCCCGAATAAAATAAAAAAGCCCCCCAAAATAATAAAAAATCCTTACCCTATACTAATAATACAAATAGCCCTTAAAAAGGCTTTTTGCGGGGCATTGCCCTAAAGTAATCAGCTCTTTTACCTGTAAAAAAAAATACAATCCTCCCCCAACAATAAAACCCACCACCCACACACCCAACCCTACTCTAAAACCCACCCAATCCCCCCTTAATAAAACCTAACACTACCCCCATGAAGATCACCCTACCGTGAGACGTCTTCACCCAGCTGGGGACAAGTGGTCATCCAGAGGGGCAGAAGTTTTCATCCAATCCGGGCAGAAGAGGACCTCCAGACAGGCAGAAGTCTTCATCCAGGTGGCATCTTCTACTTTTCATCATCCGGAGCGGAGTGGGTCCATCTTGAAGCCAGCCGACGCAGAGCATCCATCCATACCATGACTTCACGACTAGGGATGGGCGAATGTTTCGCAACATTCGAAAAACGGCACGAATTATTAACACATTCGTCGTTCGAAGTCCAATTTCGAATGTTTACATAACATTCTAACATTCGATTTCGAATGTTCGGTTTCGAATTTTACGATTACATTCGAAAATATTCGAATTCGAAAAATTCGAATTTAGATTGTAATAGTATTTCTAATGCTTTTTCTTTAAATGTAATATTCGAATTATGCAATATTCAAATTCGAAAAATTCGAATTTAGATTGTAATAGTATTTCTAATGCTTTTTTCTTTAAATGTAATATTCGAATTATGCAATATTCGAATATCGAAAAATTCGAATTTAGATTGTAATAGTATTTCTAATACTTTTTTCTTTAAATGTAATATTCGAATTATGCAATATTCGAATTCGAAAAATTTGAATTTAGATTGTAATAGTATTTCTAATGCTTTTTCTTTAAATGTAATATTCGAATTATGCAATACGTGTATTCGAATTCGAAAAATTCGAATTTAGATTGTAATAGTATTTCTAATGCTTTTTCTTTAAATGTAATATTCGAATTATGCAATATTCTAATTAGAAAAATTCGAATTTAGATTGTAATAGTATTTCTAATGCTTTTTCTTTAAATGTAATATTCGAATTATGCAATATTCGAATTCGAAAAATTCGAATTTAGATTGTTATAGTATTTCTAATGCTTTTTCTTTAAATGTAATATTCGAATTATGAAATACGTGTATTCGAATTCGAAAAATTCGAATTTAGATTGTAATAGTATTTCTAATGCTTTTAAATGTAATATTCGAATTATGCAATATTCGAATTAGAAAAATTCGAATTTATATTCGAATTCGAAAAATTCGAATTTATATTCGAATTCGAAAAATTCGAATTTCGAATGTAGACATTCGATATAATTATAAACATTCGAATTCGAAAGTGACATTCGAAAACTGTAAATAACATTCGATTTTCGAATTTTTAACAATATTCGTTCTTATCGACATTCGAATTTAGAATTCGAATTTCGGTAATAACATTCGTTCTACATTCGAAATTCGAAAATTTGCACATTCGCCCATCCCTATTCACGACGAATGACGGTTCCTTTAAATGACGTCATCCAAGATGGTGTCCCTTGAATTCCGATTGGCTGATAGGATTCTATCAGCCAATCAGAATTAAGGTAGGAAAAATCCTATTGGCTGATCCAATCAGCCAATAGGATTGAGCTCGCATTCTATTGGCTATCCTATTGGAATCCTATCAGCCAATCGGAATTCAAGGGACGCCATCTTGGATGACGTCATTTAAACGAACCATCATTCGTCGTGTAGTCGTCGGTCTCGATGGATGCTCCGCATCGGCTGGCTTCAAGATGGACCCGCTCCGGATGGATGAAGATAGAAGATGCAGCCTGGATGAAGACTTCTGCCCGTCTGGAGGTCCTCTTCTGCCCAGATCGAATGAAGACTTCTGCCCCTCTGGAGGACCACTTTGTACCCGGCTGGGTGAAGACATCTCACGGTAGGGTGATCTTCATGGGGGGTAGTGTTAGATTTTATTAAGGGGGGATTGGGTGGGGTTTTAGAGTAGGGTTGGGTGTGTGGGGTGGTGGGTTTTAATGTTTGGGGGGGATTGTAATTTTGTTTTACAGGTAAAAGAGCTGATTACTTTGGGGAAATGCCCGCAAAAAGCCCTTTTAAGGGCTATTTGTAATTAAGTATAGGGTAGGATTTTTAATTATTTTGGGGGGGCTTTTTATTTTATTAGGGAATTAGATTAGGTGTAATTAGTTTAAAATTCTTGTAATTATTTTATTTTTTTCTGTAATTTAGTGGGGGGTTTTCCGTACTTTAGTTTATTTTATTTAATTGTAGTTAATTGTAGGTAATGTAGTAAATTAATTTAATGATAGTGTAGTGTTAGGTGTAATTGTAACTTAGGTTAGGATTTATTTTACAGGTACTTTTGTATTTATTTTAGCTAGGGTAGTTATTTATAGTTAATAACTATTAATAACTATTGTACTTAGTTAAAATAAATACAAACTTGCCTGTAAAATAAAAATAAATCCTAAAATAGCTACAATGTAACTATTAGTTATATTGTAGATATCTTAGGGTTTATTTTATCGGTAAGTATTTAGTTTTAAATAGGAATAATTTAGTTAATGATAGTTATTTTATTTCTTTTTATTTAAATGTTATTTAAGTTAAGGGTGGGTTAGACTTAGGGTTAGACTTAGGTTTAGGGGTTAATAAATTTAATATAGTTTCGGCAACATTAGGGGCGGCAGATTAGGGGTTAATAAATGTAGGTAGGTGTCGGAGATGTTAGGGATGGCAGATTATGGGTTAATAAAATTTAACTAGTGTTTGCGAGGTGGGAGTGTGGCAGTTTAGGGGTTAATATATTTATTAAAGTGGCGGCAATGTCCGGTCGGCAGATTAGGGGTTAAAAAATGTATTTAAGTGTTTGCGATGTGGGGGGGGGGGTCGGTTTAGGGGTTAATAGGTAGTTTATGGGTGTTAGTGTACTTTTTAGCACTTTAGTTAAGAGTTTTATGTTACAGCGTTTGCCCATAAAACTCTTAACTACTGACTTTTAAATGCGGTAGGAGTCTTGACAGGAGAGGCTGTCCTTTCTCCAAGACTTGTAATACCGGCGTTAGGCAAGTCCCATAGAAAAGATAGGATGCGCAATTGACGTAAATTGATTTGCAGTATGCTCGAGTCGCGTGAAAAAAATTGAGCGGTACACCTGTACCTGCCAGACTCGTAATACCAGCGGACGTTAAAAAAGCAGAGTTGGGCCCTCTCAACGCTGCTTTTTAAGGCTAACGCAAGACTCGTAATCTAGCAGATAATTTGCAAATTAGACTATGTATCTAGGTAAAGCCAGATAGACAGTCCAGACATGTAGAAGCACACAAGGGTCAGTCACAAATCAGGGTCAAATTAGAAGCAAGATGTCAATCCAGGTAAATGTCCAATCAATAATATATACAGAGGTATCAGGCAAGAGGCACAGTTTAATGAGAAAGCCAAAGATCAAGCTGTTAAGTCAGTCGTCTCAGTCGTATCAATTGTCTAGATACAGGTGTCAAGGAAG
The DNA here is from genome assembly GCF_027579735.1 of Bombina bombina. Taxonomy (NCBI): domain Eukaryota; kingdom Metazoa; phylum Chordata; class Amphibia; order Anura; family Bombinatoridae; genus Bombina; species Bombina bombina. Next base: position 190,065,215 of record NC_069509.1, read on the forward strand.
CCGACAAAACCATAAAGAATAGCCAGTGGTCAGGGAACCAAAAGTTAGTAAGTAAAACAGGGCAGGTGCAATGTAGGATGCAACAAAGGAAACAAAACACCACTGGGGATATCTGGAAGCTAGGCAGACTGATGAGAGCAGAATAACCATTTAAAGGGACAATCTAGTTAAAATCAAACTTTAATGATTCAGATAGGGCATGTAATTTTAAACAACTTTCCAATTTACTTGTATCATCAAATTTGCTTTGTTCTCTCGGTATTTATAGTTGAAAGTTAGACCTAGATATGCGCATATGCTAATTTCTAAGCCCTTGAAGGCCGCCTCTTATTTCAATGCATTTGATAGTTTTTCACAGCTAGAAGGCTTAAGTTCATGTGGGCCATCTAGATAACATTGTTGAAATAAGGGTGTAGTCTGCAGAGGCTTAGATACAAGGTAATCACATAGGTAAAAAATATATTAATATAACAGAGTTGATATTGCAAAACTGGGGAATGGGTAATAAAGTGATTTTCTATCTTTTTAAACAATAACAATTATGGAGTAGACTGTCCCTTTAAAAAATTTCTGAGAGGCAATAAGGTAACTTATAGTTCTAGGTAGCTGCCTGGGGATGGATTGGAAAATTATCTTTAGCGCAAAGGTGTGTGCATAAAATATTACACCCTAATCACAAGCCGACAAACCTGGACCATGATGAGGACTGGAGTTAGCAGAGCCATTACTCCATGACGCTGGGGTGAAGAGAAGTATCCAAGAGTCAACATTAGCATGCTGTCCATGAATCAGAACCACTGCAATCTGCTCATGAACACACTATCACCCTGAGTGGAGAGATACGCCTCGGCGGTGGCACTGAGACTGGGAGATGTTGAATAATTCAACTAAAATATCTAAACACAAACCTCTCTTGTCAGAGTACAAAATAGAATATATGATTATATGTTAAAATAGTATACTAGTCAATAGCTATACATTAAACAAATTAATATATATATATTTGTATACGTGCATACCTGAATATGCGAGTGATTAATTTTATGGCCTACATAATAAATCACTAATACATGGGATTATATATGCAAAATTTCAATGATGATTTTCTTCCAGCATTTGTTCTGAAACGTACAAAGGTAGATACATCTGATATGAGTGATATACGTGCTAGTAGTAGAAATCATTCGCTAAGTGTCAGGTCTACAGTTCAGGCATCACTAATCAAGCTGGAACAAAACTCTGTGAGTCTGAATATTTTGTGTTTGGAGAGATTTAACCTATGTTGGTTTTAAGGTCATATCTAGCATGGTTGTGAGATATTAGATGGTGTGGTAGGGATGAGCCAGTTTAGGTGAAAGATTTATGTCTATTATCAATGGACTAGAGGTCTTACTAGAACAATAAGGAGCTCATTAGATTTCCAAACATGGAGTGTTGATTAAGGCAAGAAAGGGGTCCAAGACCTTTTGGAACCAAAGAAATGAGTGTCCAGCAAATAAAGTGGTCATAGACAATTTAACTGAAGCTAGCTAGAAATGTGATACATCTATGGGGACAATGTATTCTGTCCTATGATCTGACTTTGTCTCAACACTATCAATGGAAGTGAAGTTTCTCTCATATAATCTCTGTACCTTTACCAGGGGTTAAAACATAATTTTATACAACATTACATTAATAAAATGCTTTAACACACTAGAATATTTTGTTATGCATGTGTCCTTCTAATCCCTGTTTTATTGATGTATCAGTAGAACATTTCTAAGTTAAAACATCACTTAAAAAAAAGAAAAAATGTCCATATGAGCGAATTACCTATTTACTAATCATATAGCAATATAAGAATTTACTCAAATTGATTCAGACAAGTGTATTTCTTTTAAAGTTTTAAGCTTCTGCTAACAGAATTAAACACCATGTAAGTAAAAAAACGACAATACTATTTCCCTTATACTAGTGAATATAGAGAAATAACTGTATAAAACTGAAACATGATTGGCTTATAAAACAGGCCCATTAATCTTTTTACCACTGCATACCTTGTGACTTAATGAAGCTCAAATCTCCATCTGGTGCACTGCAGAAGCTAAGCGGATTTCCATTTATTATAAATAATGAATGCAACTGAAAGTGTAGCGCTCCGAGAATAAATAGTTCCCAAAACAGAGAGCAAGAGGCCTGTATGGCAAGACTCTCATAAACTTATCAGAGCATGAGAGAGAATTAATCAAAGATCTAGTCCCATGTAAAACTGGAATAAAAACAGTATCATATTTATTAATCAATCATTTAGATGCATTGGTGCAAACTATCTATTTTTGTCTGTTCAATTTGTCGCAGAAAAACATTACGCTATGTATAATTTGTTCTATGAACTTTAATATGTATAGTTTTTATTTATCAACCTGCCATATATTGGTTTATAGATTTCGTAGCATTATGGGACATTTATAGAAATATTCAGCTTTCAACTTAATTATTTAAGAAACATCATTGCAGAAATGTGGTGGTTTAAAAAGTTGCATTTTTTATTTATAGGCTTTAAAAATGAAATAGAGTCCTAATGTGAGATATACATATAATGATAATTAACCCCTTGGCTGCAAGAGACAGAAACAATATACTATTATGGCTGCAAAAGAGAGAAAAACATATGCGTTTATGAATAAAACATATCTGAGCTCTCAATTTGTTCTCTGAAAATTGCTACAACTGACTTGCTTTTCTCATGGAACAATACAGTCATGTCTACTTTTAAACATTACTATTATTTATTTATGAAGTTCTAACATATTCTGCAGCCCTATGACAAAAGTGAATGATTAGATAGCAATTACATGAATGATAATGGGGTTATCATCAGAAATATACCTTTACATTGGGCAATCTATAAGGCTTGTAAGCTCACGTGTTGAGTATGTGGGAAACTAGTTGAGAGAGGTCTGAGGTTGGTGCTGGTTATATGCCTCCCTGAACAGATTTTAATAGACCTGCACAAATTCTGTTTTTCATTATACATTTTTGTTATTTGTTTGCAAAACAAATTACAAATGTGCCCAAAATCTGTTCAATAATTAACTACACTAATGAACAAATGTGGAAATTTGTTGATTCGGTTTCTTCATTTCATAGAAACTAAACTGAATCATTTTTTCATTAGTTTGTTTAGTTAACAACTAATTTTGGACAAATCTGTGGTTAATTTTGCAAAGAAATAACAAACTGGATTTGTGCATGTGTCTAGTTTAACTACTGTCCCCATCTCAGATACTTTTCTGGAGTCTGTTCTTGTAAATAGTTAGTAACAGGGCATGTTGCACAGCCATTATAACTAATACTGACACTATGTTACATGGACAATGTGAAAATGGTATTTTTCTAACTTTTTGGAAGTTGGATTTAGAGTAATTAATCCAATCAGTCTTTCATGCTGTCCCTCTACCAGGTGGTCTCTGATGCTGTCCCTCTACAAGGTGGTCTCTCATGCTGTCCCTCTACAAGGTGGTCTCTCATGCTGTGCCTCTATCAGGTGGTCTCTCATGCTGTGCCTCTATCAGGTGGTCTCTCATACTGTGTCTCTACCAGATAGTCTCTTATGCTGTGTCTCTACCAGGTCGCCTCTCATGCAGTGCCTCTACCAGGTGGTCTCTCTTGCTGTGCCTCTATCAGGTGGTCTCTGATATTGTGCCTCTGCCAGTTAGTCTCTCATGTTGTGCCTATACCAGGTGGTATCTCTTGCTGTGTCTCTACCAGGTGGTCTCTGATATTGTGTCTCTTCCAGGTGGTCTCTCATGCTGTGCCTCTATCAGGTATTCTCTCATGCTGTGTCTCTACCAGGTGGCCTATCATGCAGTGCCTCTACCAGGTGGTCTCTCTTGCTGTTCCTCTATTATGTGGTCTTTCATGCTGAGCCTCTGCCAGATAGTCTCTCATGTTGTGCCTATACCAGGTGGTCTCTCATTCTGTGCATTTACCAGGTGGTCTTTCATGCTGTGCCTCTACCAGGTGGTCTTTCATGCTGAGCCTCTGCCAAGTTGCTTCTCATACTGTGCATCTACCATACCAGCTGCTCTCTCATTCTGTGCCTATACCAGGTAGTCTCTCATTCTGTGCCTATACCAGGTGGTCTCTCAAGCTGTGTCTCTACCAGGTAGTCTCTCATTATGTGCCTATACCAGGTGGTCTCTCATTCTGTGCCTTTACCAGGTGGTCTTTCATGCTGAGCATCTGCCATGTTGTCTCTCATACTGTGCATCTACCAGCTGGACTCTCAAGCTGTGCCTCTACCAGGTAGTCTCTCATTCTGTGCCTATACCAGGTATTCTCTCAAGATGTGCCTCTACCAGGTGGTCTTTTATGCTTAGTATCTGCCAAGTTGCCTCTCATACTGTGCATCTACCAGCTGGTCTCTCAAGCTGTGCCTCTACCAGGTAGTCTCTCATTCTGTGCCTATACCAGGTGGTCTCTCAAGATGTGCCTCTACCAGGTGGTCTCTCATTCTGTGCCTATACCAGGTGGTCTCTCAAGATGTGCCTCTACCAGGTGGTCTTTCATGCTGAGCCTCTGCCAAGTGGCCTCTCATGCTGTGCCTATACCAGGTAGACTCTCATTATGTGCCTATAGCAAGTGGTCTCTCATGCTGTGCCTCTATCAAGTGGTCTTTCATGCTGAGCCTCTGCCAGATAGTCTCTCATTTTGTGCCTATACCAGGTGGTCTCTCATGCTGAGCATCTGCCAAGTTGCCTCTCATACTGTGCATCTACCAGCTGGTCTCTCAAGCTGTGCCTCTACCAGATAGTCTCTCATTCTGTGCCTATACCAGGTGGTCTGTCAAGCTGTGCCTCTACCAGGTAGTCTCTCATTCTGTGTCTATACCAGGTGGTCTCTCATTGTGTGCCTCTACCAGGTGGTCTTTCATGCTGTGCCTCTACCAGGTGGTCTTTCATGATGAGCCTCTGCCAAGTTGCGTCTCATACTGTGCATCTACCAGCTGGTCTCTCAAGCTGTGCCTCTACGAGGTAGTATCGCATTCTGTGCCTATACCAGGTGGTCTCTCAAGCTGTGACTCTACCAGGTAGTCTCTAATTCTGTGCCTATACCAGGTGGTCTCTCAAGCTGTGCCTCTACCAGGTGGTCTTTCATGCTGAGCCTCTGCCAAGTGGCCTCTCATGCTGTGCCTATACCAGGTAGACTCTCATTATGTGCCTATAGCAAATGGTCTCTCATGCTGTGCCTCTATCAGGTGGTCTTTAATGCTGAGCCTCTGCCAAGTGGCCTCTCATGCTGTGTGTATACCAGGTAGACTCGCATTCTGTGCCTATAGCAAATGGTCTCTCATGCTGTGCCTCTATCAGGTGGTCTTTAATGCTGAGCCTCTGCCAAGTGGCCTCTCATGCTGTGCCTATGCAAGGTGGTCTAGCATAAGAATGTTAAGGGTATTAGAACTATACATATATATTGTATTTGTTTGTATGCTTATCATTACATTTTGTACATTGTATTTGTTGTTTCTTCCAGAAAATCTTTGGTATATAGTTTCTCTAAATTTAGGTTTAATAGATATATAGCAGCTGAAATTATAATTGCATTTTTATAAACTTGATAACATAGTGCACGTATGAATATTTACAGATTATGTTTCATTATTCAGTTATATTTAAATAACTTGTGAGTTATCTTTAAAGGGACACTAAAATCAAAATTAAAGTTTTATGATTCAAATAGAGCAGCAATTTTAAGCAACTTTCTAATCTAATGTCCGCCCGATATTTGATAAATCAGCCACTAAGTCCTATTGCATTGTCTTTTTATCATGAATTTGTTGTTTATGCAAATCTTCTGTATTTACTGGTGCTTCAAGAACAGGAGAATTGTCTTCGCAATCACTTTATCTATGCTAGTATTAATAATAGATTTGTTGGTGTTTAATAAATACACAAAATAGATATTTAATGTAATATTTTTTTTTTTATTATTTGATAAGTTCATTTGAAGCTTAAATTTCTATATTTTCCTTCTTCAATTTAAACAAATCCACTTTCAGATGGTTTTCCCTCTCATGCAAGCACATGGTTGGTCATTCAGTAATCTGTCTTGGCTCTCCAGTATCCTAAACTAAACATCTCAAAATCAAATTGTTTAAATAAATTACTAAATCTAAATACAAATAAAAACACAGCATAACTTCCTATTAACACCATGTTGAAATAACTTGCAGAATCAATATATAAATGTATTTTGAACTTGACAAATAAACAATTTAGGAAAACTATATACAGTATATCTGATACAGAAACCAATGACTGTTCATGTTCACTAAATTAATTTTGACAGTTTTGCTTTGATTTACCACTTATGTGTGAGTAATGTTGTGTTACAAAAAAATAGCAAAAGTTTACTTTAAATATTAGGAAAATTGTAAGCGGATGTTGTCTTATTAGCCAAATGGATTGTTTGATATAAGCAAAGAAAGAGCCCTGCATTTTATTCTTGTTTGAATATTCAAAATTGAGTGCATTCCACTTAAAATGTAACAGTTTTTGCGTAATAAAAAAAAAATCCACAATAACAAGTTTACTTAGAGCTCCCTTCATATCTATTAGGACACTTAACTGAAATAGTTTTGATTTTAATAAGATATTTAGAGAATATATTACCTTATCCCTTTTCTAGTTATTATTTTGTAAACTTAGGGAAGTGGTTGCATAACGTTTATAATTATCCCTTCAGAGGGCACAGGATGCTGAAAACGTGTGATTACGGACCAAGTCACCTGATCTAGATGATTCATTTACCTCAATCTTCTTATAATAACACCATTGCATATACGCTGAATAAGCTGGTCCAGTATATGTACCAATCAATCTATGCTGTACAGGCAAAATGGAAATGATATTGTCACCCATACACTGTAGTACATTAAGACATAAGATGGTAACACTGGAAGAATGAAAACATTTAGTGCAACATGTATCAAAATGTAACCCAACAATAACATGCATGACTAAGGTCTGTCCTGGTTTTGCCAGTAGAGGTTGTTTATGCTGGCAGTAGACAAGGAGGCCTATTTAACAAAGGTCTGTTGGACCTGATCCGACAATGCGGATCAGGTCCGACAGACCTCGCTGAATGCGTAGAGCAATACACTCTCCATATTCAGCATTGCACCAGCAGCTCTCGTGAGCTGCTGGTGCAACGCCGCCCCCTGCAGACTCGCGGCCAATCGGCCACCAGCAAGGGGTGTCAATCAACCCAATCGTACTTGATCGGGTTGAATTGTGGTGATGTCTGTCCGCCTAATCAGAGCAGGCGGACAGGTTATGGAGCAGCGGTCTTTAGAAGACTGAAGACTCGCCAGAAACATTCGGAGCTTGATAAATAGGCCTCTAAGCCTTTAATTTATTTAATCTGAGCTACCCTTAGTTCCTAGATGCTGGTTATAATATTGAAAACATTCTGTTCTGCTCTGTGATCTCACCTCTAGTTCAGATACACACTATGGGCTTATTAAGCGGTGGATGCTGCTTCAGCTTGCCTGAAACTGAAGTTAAGAAGCAGCGGTTGTAAGACCACTGCTCCTTAACTTGTCCGCCACCTTTTTAGGTGACGGATTTAAATAATCCCAATCAGATTGGAATGATTGACAGCTCTTGCTAGCAGCCGATTGGCTGCCAGTGAGCAGGGGTGGCATTGTACAAGCATTCTACTAGAAATGCTTGTGCAATGATAAATGCAGAAAGTGTCAGCTGTCAGCATTTAGCGAGGTCGAGCGGACAAGATTTGCTACAGCGCATCATGTCCGCTGGACTATTAATAAATCTACCCCTATGGCTTGTATATAGCTTGTCTATAACTGTGCTCTACCATCTACTCTAAATAATGCACTGAGGCTTCCTCAAGCCTGGAACTTCTAACTCCCTTATGATTACTGACATTGTGTGATATCTTAAAGACCAGACTCAAACTGTCACATTCATATAAAAAATACTTGTTCTACATCATTTCATCATAAAGACCTTCATTAACTTTCTTCATCTTTGTGAATCCATCTTTATTAATTAATTTGAATGCCCATTTTCTGAAGGGATACAACACTATTATGCATAGTCCTATAACTTGGACAAAAATATATGCCTCTCTACATAACTATAACTCCAATTTGTTGCGCAGTAAGTGATATTTAATAGTTGTCACATCAGCTCAGAACCTGTGAGGTCATGCTATCTCCTGATGATATTATTAAGTCTGTGGTATATCTTTATATATATAGTAAATTAGTCCTTACCATGAAATCATATCTAACATTATTTGTATAATGAGCACACAATGAGATGCTGACCTGAATACACAATAAGCTCATTATTAATGATTTGCATATTGATTGACAAGACTGGAAAATATCACTTAGAGTAGCCTAAACTAAACTTGCCCCTGGAGTTAAATACAGCATATGCTATTGAAATCAAGCTTTTATCTCTAAAAGATTATATTTTAGCAAATTGAATATAGGCTACATTTTAACCTAATATGACTTCAATTAAAATATTGTTTCCTCTTTAGCATTACATGTACTTTGATTACATTTTTGCACATGTAAGGTTTTTCTGTTTGAGCCGGACTGGGAATAAAAAAAAAAAAAATATATATATATATATATATATATATATAGAGAGAGAGAGAGAGAGAGAGAGAGAGAGAGAGAGTGTGAGAGAGAGAGAGTGAGAGAGAGTGAGTGTGAGAGAGAGAGAGATATACTTTTTTATAAAGCGACAACAAATTCTGCAGCGCTGTCCATGGGTACAA
>NC_069509.1:190079016-190109016 GCF_027579735.1 Bombina bombina
CAATTAGGATGCCGCTAATTGCAGCTGCACATCTGATGTGAGATTCCTGGCAGTGAAGGGGTTAATCAGTTAGCTTGTAAAGTTAATTGTTGATGCATAGTAGAGATTACCCTACCACCTGGCACCTCCCACTCCCTGATCCCTGATCTGGAACTGATCCCTCCCAAACAGTTCTTTTCACTTCATCACACCCCACTGGTTACCACCATCTTAGGTAGTGGCAGAAGGTATTTAAGTTAAGTGAAAAAGAAAGCACCAATTATCAGAACTTGCTTATAGAGAGTATATGAGAGTAAGAGCCCCAACAGGATGATAAAATATAACTTTTAATGTTTTATAAAACTAAAAATCTGTAGGAGACGGATAACATAAATCACAAACAGTGTTTAAAAAATGGCACAGATGGAGACCGGTGTATAACCACTCATGTGACAATACGTATAGTAACAAATCTTGAAAAGTTTAATGTAACCCCCACATATCAAGAACAGAATAATCACTTAAAACAAGAGGTAGGACACAGTCCATAAAGTATATATATATAGCAGTTTAGACAAATGGGGGATACCAGATACCAAAAATAGAATGTAGAGCCTAAATCCAAATGTGGAACAAATTTCACACAAGCGGATTTAGAGTATAGGCTAGGCTATACAAATTAAGGTGAAACAATGTTGACACATACAGTACTGGGATAGATAAAAAGAGACTACATATATTATACACAGTATGTGCTATTACAGTTGACTAGTATACTAGTGAGGGGCTAATAGCCCAAAGAGTATTATCTGAACCCAGTTCACAAAGGCATAAAACTAAATGTGGCACATATTTCACACACATGGATAGTTACACTAAGGAGGGGAAAAGACCCAGTTATATAACAATGAATAAATTATTGTAAGTACGATAATTAGGCTAGAGAGAGGATGTGGAACAATTTTCACACATCAGAGTGGTATACACCAGGTCGGCAGTCGCCTGATGCGCATTTCGCCGTAGTCTTCTCAAAGGCGGTTTTAAACACTGTCTGTGATTTATGTTATCCGTGTCCTATGGATTTTTATTTTTATAAAACATTAAAAGTTATATTTTATCATCCTGTTGGGGCTCTTACCCTCATATACTCTCTATAAGCTTGTGCTCATAATTAGTGCTTTCTTTTTCACTTAACTTAATTACCTTAATCAGCACTCAGCACCCTCCACAAACTCTTATTTTGTGGACAAATTTATAGGTACCTTGTGTTACACACAGTTCCCTTTTTTCTCAGTGGCAGATGGTCTGTCAGTTTACAGTTTTTACAATAATACCTCCCCCTCCCCGCAACAATTAATTATGCCCCCCCCCCCTTCTGTAGTGTAGATTCTCATTCCTCCCTCACCATTAAAAAAAAATCTGTAGCATAGGGCCCCTCCCACTCCCTCACTCTCCCTCCACTTCTGTGCAACCCACCCACCTTCCCTTACAACCTCCTGATTGCACAAGAAGCTGATCGTTACAGAGTGTTAAACACACAGTGTCACCGTCTCTAACAATCAGGCATTTGTCTTCATATGGAACCGGAGCACAGATCTTGTTCCAGCTCTATATACAGACATGTCTGGAGCTCAGGAACTCCAGCTCAGATGTATATATACGTTATGTGGTACGATAGCCAAAGTACTGCATGACATATATATTTACCTCTTTTTGGGTTAAGGGGTTAACACGTGCCGGGTTTGTGATGAAAAAGTTGCGCAAAACACATCAAAAATGCATTTCACGATACAGTTACACTCGTATTAACACTGTGTAATAAAAATGATTTAAAAAAAACATTGCATTAAAAAGTTATAACAGCTCAAAAATATGAGGTCTCAGGTGTAAAGAGCTTTAACATAGAGATACATACATATAGATGTCTAAATATGTATGTGTATATATATATATATATATATTTATATGGCAATATCTATTTAAAAATCTATACCTATACATAATCATATATAGAGTATATAGGTATAGGTATGTTTTACCAAAAAAACATATAGACATATGTATTTAAGAATAAATAGAACATATTCTGCTATGTGAAGAACATTGGGATGTGAAATATTCGTATATTCGTATTTCATGTCAGGTTAGCACACTTTGGTTAAACACGATCGAGTTTTCGAGCAAGTAGGGTGTTTTTTCCCTTTTTTCGCTCTCCATTGAAGTGTATGGGATAATACGTTACCGCAGTTGCAATATTCAAAGTTTAGCTTTTTGTTTGTGTCGGGTTAGCGTTTGTGCGAAAACTATTTACTTTCAACTTGTAATACGCACTCCACTCATAATCTAGCCCGTAATGTTTAAGAACAAAATAACAACATTTAACAACATCTTAAGAAATCTGGGCCCATTTATATTTTAGTACAGGAAAAAACAACGGGACAAATTTCAAGTGGTGCGCTAATGAAATCACAGTAAGCGATATCGCTTACCCATGCTTCCATAAGCAGGCAACTTGATATTAGAAGTCCATGGTAAATTGTGTTAACCAGAGAAGAGATAGTGAGTCCGACTTTGCTCAAGCGCAACATATAGTTTCAATAAGCTAGAATATTTAGTGAGGTTAAGGGTTAAAAAAGGAGATGCACAAAACACATGTAAAACACATTAAAATAAAGTATTACACTTTAATAAAATATATAATATTAATGTTAATAAAAATGTTATGGCAAAGTGTTTGACTGGGAAGCGCTCCAATGTGTGGGTACTTTTACTATAACATTTTATTTACTTGTAAGTGCACCTGGAAAACTAACATTTTTATTATAATGAATCATGAAATTAGATGAAACCTTTTATACTAACAGAAAATACTTGTTTAAGACAATTAAAACCGAAGTATTACTTACTCACCGGCTGAAGAATACAATTCCCCAAACTCAATTAATAGACAGTTATATACATCCCAAAACATACAAACATAACTTTAAATTACTTGTCACAGGAACATCCATTTTTCAATTTGTAAAATACTACAGTAAGTATTAAGCACATCCACTAGACATGTGCGTTTCGTTTCGTACCGAATTTAAATTCAGACGATTTTGTCAAATTCGGAGATTCGGATCGATTCAAATTTCCGAATTACTGTAGCACCCAATCTATCAAATAAATACAAATTAGTTCGGATTTATTTGTAACATTTGGATGGCCATGGACTAATCACAATTACACTAGTATTTTACTGTATATTAGGTTATATCACTCTGCTATGGGTTACACCTAATATTACAGTACATAATACTAGTCTAATACCCAGCACATCCCACCTAACACATACCTAACTTCCGAATTTACGAATCGAATCCGAACCGAATACATCCGAATACATCCGAATTTATTCGAATCCGAATGAATCCGAAACAAATGCATTTGAATGTATCCGAATTCGAATCGATCCGAAGACAAAATTCGAAAACATGCGAATCGATCCGAAACGAACCGAAACTATTTTTTTTTTGCCGCGCACAAGTCTAATATCCACTTTATATGCAAAAAATAGAAAAGATCTCTTTAAACAGCTTAAAAATAAAACACACACGGATATATATTTATAAATAAATACATATATAAATATATATATATATATATATATATATATATATAAATCAATTACAATTTTGTTTTTTACTTTTCTATAACTGTATTATTGTAAAATGCCTTGATAGTTTTCTTTGATAATTGATGGAAGTATAATCAATAACCTCAGCAATATTAACTGATTGCACATCTATAATATATTTGCAATACTGTTTGAAATGTAAAATGATAATTTCCAGAGAACAATTAAACATAATTAGCTGTGCTATTAAATCTCCAATTCATTAATTATCATTTAACTAATGCGTTATGAGAATATCTGAGGAAAAATCTAGTCACTCTGTTATCTGAAACTGAGTTACACGATGCGCCCATCAATCTTTTCTGACCAACATTTTTGTTGATCCATCAATCACTGTATAAAGTTTTACGGAAAATAGAGTTTTCAATTGTTTCATGATAACCCTGTCAACGTTTTGACACTGTTAAATTAATTATGGTTCTATTGAGGAAGAGGTGTGCTAGTCTTTTACTAGAATGTAATTTAGGCATTAATCTGTATAATGAAGTTACACTCCTGATAAACCAGCAGGAGACAAAAGGAAGGGGCCAGGAAAAGAGAAAATGGCTTTAAGACAGAGTCACCAATATAGTATTTGTATTCTCTCATTTTCATAAAGTGTTTTCTACAAATACAATTTTTTTTAGAAATACATTTTTCTTGTATTCTCTAAGATTATTAACAGATTATAGAGATTTTAAAAAATATTGAAAACTCTTGTAGATATCGTACATGTTTGTTAAAAATAGTTTTTCAGGAGCTTGTAATGTTGGATTGGATAAAAACATTTCTTTGAAATTTAATTTTTTTTTGGGCACCAACAAATACAGATGATAAGAAAAACAAAATGTATACTTACCTGATAACTGTATTCATTTCCAGGCATGGAGAGTCCACAAAACATTCTAATTACTAGTGGGATATTCCCTCCTGGCCAGCAGGAGGAGGCAAAGAGCACCCCAGCAGAGCTGTTAAATATCACTTCCCTTACCCATAACCCCCAGTCATTTGGCTGAAGGGAAATGGAAAAAGAAAATAACACAAGGGTATAGAGGTGCCTGAAGACTAGACAAAAAAAACTGCCTTCTTAATTTGAATAAGGGGGGGTCGTGGACTCTCCATGCCCGGAAATAAATAAATTTATCAGGTAAGCATAAATTTTGTTTTCTTTCCTATGGCATGAAGAGTCCACAAAACATTCTAATTACTAGTGGGAACCAATACCAAAGCTAGAGGCACAGAATGAATAGGGAGGGAGAACAAGACAGGCGGACCTAAACTGAAGGCACCACCGCTTGAAGAACCTTTCTCCCAAAAGAAGCCTCAGCTGAGGCAAAAGTATCAAATTTGTAGAATTTGGAAAAAGTATTAATAGAGGACCAAGTGGCCGCCTTACAGATTTGCTCCACAGAAGCTTCATTTTTAAAAGCCCATGAAGATGAAACAGTTCTAGTGGAATGAGCAGTAATTCTCTTAGGAGGCTGCTGTCCATCTGTCTCATAAGCTGAATATATAACACTTCTCTACCAGAGAGAAAGAGTGGTAGAAGTGGCCTTCTGACCCCTACGCTTACCAGAGAAAACAATAAACAGTGCAGAAGTCTGCCAAAAATCTTTAGTTGTTTGAAGGTAAAATTTAAGAGCATGCACAATATCCAAGTTATGACAAAAAGAAGGAACAACAATTTCCTGATTAATATTGCGATCCGACACTACCTTATGGAGAAACCCCAGCTTAGTACGAAGGGCCACCTTATCAGCATGAAAAATAAGGTAAGGGGAATCATACTGCAGAGCCTAAATTTCAGAAACTCTGCAAGCAGAAGAAATAGCAAGAAGAAACATCGGCTCAAACAAAGCCTGCTGCTAAACTCTAAGAACAAGGTTAAGATTACAAGGAGAAGCAACATATTTAACCCCTTAATGACCACAGCACTTTTCCATTTTCTGTCCGTTTGGGACCAAGGCTATTTTTACATTTTTGAGGTGTTTGTGTTTAGCTGTAATTTTCCTCTTACTCATTTACTGTACCCACACATATTATATACCGTTTTTCTCGCCATTAAATGGACTTTCTAAAGATACCCTTATTTTCATCATATCTTATAATTTACTATATAAAAATTATAAAATATGAGGAAAAAATGGAAAAAAACACACTTTTTCTAACTTTGACCCCCAAAATCTGTTACACATCTACAACCACAAAAAACACCCATGCTAAATAGTTTCTAAATTTTGTCCTGATTTTAGAAATACCCAATGTTTACATGTTCTTTGCTTTTTTTGTAAACTATAGGGCCATAAATACAAGTAGCACTTTGCTATTTCCAAACCATTTCTTTTCAAAATTAGCGCTAGTTACATTAGAACACTGATATCTTTCAGGAATCTCTCAATATCCATTGACATGTATATATTTTTTTTTAGTAGACAACCCAAAGTATTGATCTAGGCCCATTTTGGTATATTTCATGCCACCATTTCACCGTCAAATGCAATCAAATACAAAAAATCGTTCACTTTTCACAAATTTTTTCACAAACTTTTGGTTTCTAACTTAAATTATTTGCAAACAGCTTGTGCAATTATGGCATAAATGGTTGTAAATTCTTCTCTGGGATCCCCTTTGTTCAGAAATAGCAGACATATATGGCTTTGGTGTTGCTTTTTGGTAATTAGAAGGCTGCTAAATGCCACTGCGCACCACACGTGTATTATGCCCAGCAGTGAAGGGGTTAATTAGGGAGCATGTAGGGAGCTTTTTGGGATACTTTTAGCTTTAGTGTAGTGTAGTAGACAACCCCAAGTATTGATCTAGGCCAATTTTGGTATATTTTATGCCACCATTTCACCGCCAAATGCGATCAAATTAAAAAAAAAGTTAAATTTTTCTCAATTTTAGGTTTCTCACTGAAATTATTTACAAACAGCTTGTGCAATTATGGCATAAATGGTTGTAAATGCTTCTCTGGGATCCCCTTTGTTCAGAAATAGCAGACATATATGGCTTTGGCATTGCTTTTTGGTAATTAGAAGGCCTCTAAATGCAGCTGCGCATCACACGTGTATTATGGCTAGCAGTGAAGGGGTTAATTATGTAGCTTGTAGGGAGCTTGCAGGGTTAATTTTATCTTTAGTGTAGAGATCAGCCTCCCACCTGAAACAACAGACCCCCTGATCCCTCCCAAACAGCTCTCTTCCCTCCCCCACCCCACAATTGTCCCCGCCATCTTAAGTACTGGCAGAAACTCTGCCAGTACTAAAATAAAAGGTATTTGGCCCTTTTTTAAAAAAAAAAAAAAAAAAGAAGCATATTTACATATGCTGATGTGTATGATCCCCCCTTAGACCCCAACCTCACTGATCCCCCACCTAACAGCTCTCTAACCCTTCCCCTCTGCCTTAATGGGTGCCATCTTGGGTACTGGCAGCTGTCTGCCAGTACCCAGTTTTGCAAAAAATGTGCCTTTTTTTAAAAAAAAAAGCCCTTTTCTGTAGTGTAGCTTCCCCCCCCCCCCCCACCAAGACCAACCCCCAACCCCTTCCAGATCCCTTAGATTATATTTTTAGTATTTAAACTTTCTTAGTTTTATTTACTTTTAACTTTATGTTTTTCTGTAGTGTAGCGGTTCCCACCCGCTCCCGCCCCGTGCACGCGCGCGCTCCTGTGCGCGCCCCCGTGGGTCCCGCCCCCGATCCCGCCCCCTCCACTCCATACAGAGCATCAATGGCCGCCCACCCGCCTCCCACGTAAGCTCCCACCCACCAACGATACCGGCCATCGATGTCCGGTGCAGAGAGGGCCACAGAGTGGCTCTCTCTGCATCGGATGGCCAAGGGGGGTTATTGCAGGATGCCTCCATATCGAGGCATCACTGCAATAACCGGAAAGCAGCTGGAAGCGAGCAAGATCGCTTCCAGCTGCTTTCCAGACCAAGGACGTACGCCACACGTCCTCGGTCATTAACTGTATTTTTTTTGAGGACGTGTGGCGTACGTCCTTGGTCGTTAAGGGGTTAAACACAGGCCTGATTCTGACCAAGGCCGGAACAAAAGACTGAACATCTGGTAGAACTGACAGGCGTTTATGCAGAAGAACAGTCAGAGCAGAAATCTGACCCTTCAAAGTACTGACTGACAAACCCATCTCCAGGCCCTCCTGAAGAAAAGCCAACATTCGAGGAACCCTTACTTTGTTCCAAGAAAAACCTTTTGAATCACACCAATGGTAAATTCTGCAAGTAACCGGTTTACGAGCCTGAAGCATAGCTCAGAGAAGCCACGTTTAGACAAACTTAGATGTTCAATCTCCAAGCAGTCAGTTTCAGAGACACCAGATTTGGATGAAGAACCCTGAAGTAGAAGGTCTTTCCTGAAAGGTAACCTCCAGGGTGGAAGAGATTACATCATCACCAGATCCACGAACCAAGGCCATGCAGGAGCTATTAGAATCACGGACATTCTCTCCTGTTTGATGCAAACAATTACTCATGGAAGCAACGCAAATAGAGGAAACAGGTATGCTAGATTGAAGCTCCAAGGAACTGCTAGAGCATCTACCAGAACGGCTTGAGGATATCTTGACCTTGAACCATACTTTGGAATCTTGGCGTTTTGACGAGACGCCATCAGATCCAACTCCGGAACCCCCACCTGAGAGTTATCATTGTAAAAACCTCTGGGTGGAGATCCCACTCTCTGGGATGAAAAGTCCGCCTGCTTAGAAAATCTGCCTCCAAGTTGTCCACCCCTGGTATATGGATGGCAGAGAGATGACAATCTTGAAACTCCGCCCACTGGAGAATGCGAGACACCTCCTTCATTGCCAAGGATCTCCAAGTTCCTCCCAGGTAATTGATGTAGACCACCGAGGTGATGTTGTCTGACTGAAATCTGATAAATCAGACCAAAGCATAGAAAATTGCTATCAACTTCAAGATGTTTATTGGAAGAGACGACTCCTCTGGTATCCACAGACCCTGTGTCTTTAAGAAACCCCAAACTGCTCCCCAGCCTAACAAGCTGGCGTCCGTGTTCACAAACACCCAGGAAGGCCTCAGGAAGCATGTGCCCTGAGACATATGGTCCTGTGAAACCCGCCATGAGAGTGAGACTCTTGTTGGGTAATCCAAATATGTCTTCTGCAAGAGATCTGAGTGGTCCCCATTCCATTGACTGAGCATGCAGAGCTGCAGAGGTCTCAGATGGAACCGAGCAAAAGGAATGATGTCTATGGAGGCAATCATCAGTCCAATCACCTCCATGCATTGAGCCACAGATGGACAAATTGCAGACTGGAGAGACAGGCAGGAAACATGAAGCTTGGAATTTCTGACATCCGTCAGAAAAATCTTCATGGACAGGGAATCTATAATTGTTCCCAAGAAACAAACCCTTGTATCTGGAACAAGGGAACTCTTTCCCAGATCCATTTTCCACCCATGGGAACGTAGAATAGACAACAACATCTCGGTATGAGATCTTGCTAGATGAAAAGATGGTGCTTGAACTAGAATGTCATCTAGATAAGGCACCACAGCAATACCCTGGGACCTCACCACTGCCAGAAGAGCCCGCAGAACCTTTGTAAAAATTCTGGGAGCTGTAGCAAGGCCAAAAGGAAGGGCAACAAACTGGAAATATTTGTCCTGGAAGGCAAACCTTAGAAACTGGTAATGATCCCTGTGAATAGGAGCATGAAGATACATGTCCTTCAGATCTATGGTCATGATGAACTGACCCCTTTGGCCCAAAGGAAGAATAGAATGGATGGTCTCCATCTTGAAGGACGGAACCCTGAGGAATTGATTGAAACACTTTAGGTCCAGAATGGAACGAAAATTGCCCTCCTTCTTGTGAACTACAAATAGATTTGAATAGAATCCTAGGCCCTGTTCCTCTAGAGGAACTGAAACAAACACTCCCAGGGATGTTAGGTCCTTTACGCAGTTTAAGAAGGCCTCTCTCTTTATCTGGTTCGCAGATAACCTTGAAAGTTGGAATCTGCCCTGGGAGGACAAGATTTGAATCCTATTCTGTAACCATGGGATACTATCTATGGCCCAAGGATCTGGAACATTGCGTATTCAGGCCTGCTGAAAAAAGAAAGCATGCCCACCACTTGATCCACTACAGGATCAGGGGTGGCCCCTTCATGTAGATTTAGAATCAACGTAAGGCTTCTTAGCTTGCTTCCCCCTATTCCAAGGCTGTCTGGACCTCCAAGAAGACTTGGATTGATCCGACTTGGAAGAGGAAGGCTTCTGTCCCTTAAAGTTTTGAAAGGAACTAACATTAGAATTCTGGCAACCCTTAGGTCTATTATTTTTATCCTGAGGTAGGAAAGAACCCTTTCCACCTGTAATGTTAGAAATAATTTCTGCCAGACCTATTCCAAACAAGGTTTTACTCTTATAAGAGATAAAAAAGATATTGGCTAGCTTGAGAGCCTTGATCCTGTCTTGGATTTCCGCTATAGTAGTCTCTTCTAGGATAAGATTAGATAAATTATTGCACCAATAAGATGCTGCAACCGCAACTGTAGCAATATTAGCAACGGGTTGCCACTGTAATCCCTGATGAATGTACATCTTTCTTCAAAAAAGACTCAAGCTTCTTATCCATGGGATCCTTGAAATAGGAATAGTAGTTCTCTTAGCCAGAGTAGAGATCGCTCCCTCTACATTGGGCACTATGCACCATGAGTCACGAATAGAGTCAGCAACAGGAAACATCTTTTAAAAACAGGGGAACTGGAAATACTTCCACAGATGAGGGTACATCATATACCCTATAAAGCTTACTAGACCTCTTTGGATTCTCCGCAACAGATTTGGATTCTTCCAAAGTAGCAAGAACCTCCTTAAAAAGAACTCAAAGGTGTTCTAACTTAAATCTGAAATTAATCTCCTCTTAATCTGCAGAATTTATCACTATAGTATCAGAATCTGACAATTCCACCTCAGAAGCCATTTTATTTTATAGGTAAGTATTTAGTTTTAAATAGGAATTATTTAGGTATTAATTGTAAAATGTATTTAGATTTATTTTAATTATGTTAAAGTTAGAGCGTGTTAGGGTTAAGTTAGGGTTAGATTTAGGGTTAGGTTTAGGGGTTAATAACTTTAGTATAGTGGTGGTGATGTTAGGGGTGGCAGATTAGGGGTTAATAAGTGTAGGTATACATTACACAGTACAGCTAGACACATAATAACACTATCTAATAAATATACATTACACACATAATAACACTATCTAATAAATATACATTACACATATAATAACACTATCTAATAAATATACATTACATAGTACAGTTACACACATAATAACACTATCTAATAAATATACATTACACAGTACAGTTACACACATAATAATATCATCTAATAAATATACATTACACAGTACAGTTACACACATAATAAAACCATATAATAAATATACATTACACAGTACAGTAATACACATAATAACAATATCTAATAAATATACATTACATAGTACAGCTAGACACATAATAACACTATCTAACAAATATACATTACACAGTACAGTTACACAAATAATAACAAGTCTAATAAATAAAGATTATACAGTACAATTACACACATAGTAACACCATCTAATAAATATATATTACACAGTACAGTTACACTCATAGTAACACCATCTAATAAATATATATTACACAGTACAGTTACACAAATAATAACAAGTCTAATAAATAAAGATTATACAGTACAATTACACACATAGTAACACCATCTAATAAATATATATTACACAGTACAGTTACACAAATAATAACAAGTCTAATAAATAAAGATTATACAGTACAATTACACTCATAGTAACACCATCTAATAAATATACATTACACAGTACAGTTACACAAATAATAACAAGTCTAATAAATAAAGATTATACAGTACAATTACACACATAGTAACACCATCTAATAAATATATATTACACAGTACAGTTACACTCATAGTAACACCATCTAATAAATATACATTACATAGTACAGTTACACTCATAATAACACTGTCTAACAAATATACATTACACAGTACAGTTACACACATAGTAACACAATCTAATAAATATATATTATACAGTACAGTTACACTCATAGTAACACCATCTAATAAATATACATTACACAGTACAGTTACACTCATAATAACACTGTCTAACAAATATACATTACACAGTACAGTTATACTCAGAATAACACTATCTAATAAATATACATTACACAGTACAATTACCCTAATAAAAACACTATCTAATAAATATATATTACACAGTACAGTTACACACATAATAACACTATCTAATAAATATACATTACACAGTACAATTACCCTCATAAAAACACTATCTAATAAATATAAATTACACAGTACAGTTACACACATAATAACACCATCTAATAAATATACATTACACAGTACAGTTACACACATAATGACACCGTCTAATAAATATACTTTACACAGTACAGTTACTGTACTCATAATAACATCATCTAATAAATATACATTACACAGTACAGTTATACACATAATAACAATATCTAATAAATATACATTACATAGTACAGCTAGACACATAATAACACTATCTAATAAATATACATTACACAGTACAGTTACACAAATAATAACAAGTCTAATAAATAAAGATTATACAGTACAATTACACACATAGTAACACCATCTAATAAATATATATTACACAGTACAGTTACACTCATAGTAACACCATCTAATAAATATACATTACATAGTACAGTTACACTCATAATAACACTGTCTAACAAATATACATTACACAGTACAGTTACACACATAGTAACACAATCTAATAAATATATATTATACAGTACAGTTACACTCATAGTAACACCATCTAATAAATATACATTACACAGTACAGTTACACTCATAATAACACTGTCTAACAAATATACATTACACAGTACAGTTATACTCAGAATAACACTATCTAATAAATATACATTACACAGTACAATTACCCTAATAAAAACACTATCTAATAAATATATATTACACAGTACAGTTACACACATAATAACACTATCTAATAAATATACATTACACAGTACAATTACCCTCATAAAAACACTATCTAATAAATATAAATTACACAGTACAGTTACACACATAATAACACCATCTAATAAATATACATTACACAGTACAGTTACACACATAATGACACCGTCTAATAAATATACTTTACACAGTACAGTTACTGTACTCATAATAACATCATCTAATAAATATACATTACAAAGCACAGTTGCACACATAACACCATCTAATAAAAATATATTACACAGTACAGTTACACACATAATAACACCATCTAATAAAAATACATTACACAGTACAGTTACACACATAATAACACGGTATAATAAATATACATTACACAGTACAGTTACACACATAACACCATATAATAAATATACATTACAAAGTACAGTTACACACATAATAACACCATCTAATAAAAATACATTACACAGTACAGTTACACACATAATAACACTATCTAATAAATATACATTACACAGTACAGTTACACACATAACACTATCTAATAAATATACATTACACAGTACAGTTACACTCATAATGACACTATCTAATAAATATACATTACACAGTACAGTTACACACATAATAACACCATCTAATAAAAATACATTACACAGTACAGTTACACACATAATAACACTATCTAATAAATATACATTACACAGTACAGTTACACACATAACACTATCTAATAAATATATATTACACAGTACAGTTACACACATAATAACAACATCTAATAAAAATACAATACACAGTACAGTTACACACATAATAACACTATATAATAAATATACATTACACAGTACAGTTACACACATAATATCACCATCTAATAAATATACATTACACAGTACAGTTACACACATAATAACACTATCCAATAAATATACATTACACAGTACAGTTACACACATAATAACACTATCTAATAAATATACATTACACAGTACCGTTACACTCATAATAACACTATCTAATAAATATACCTTACACAGTACCGTTACACTCATAATAACACTATCTAATAAATATACATTACACAGTACAGTTACACACATAATAACACTATCTAATAAATATACATTACACAGTACCGTTACACTCATAATAACACTATCTAATAAATATACATTACACAGTACAGTTACACACATAATAACACTATCTAATAAATATACATTACACAGTACAGTAACACACATAATAACACTGTCTAATAATTATACATTACACAGTACAGTTACACACATAATAAAACCATATAATAAAAATACATTACACAGTACAGTTACACACATAATTAAACCATATAATAAAAATGATTACAAAAAAATATTGCACAAAAAGTAAAAAGGGCTCAAATATATGAGGTCTCAAGTGTTAAAAAAAATGCTGCAAAGGGCTTTAACATTGAGATACCTACATATACATATCTGAGATGTATATGTATGCATGTATATATGTGTGTACACATGTATGTATGTATCTATATGTGTATTTATGTATTTACAGACATATATAATACACATATAAACACATAAATACATATGTATGTATATATAGACGTATATATATATATATATATATATATATATATATATATATATATATATAGACATGTATATATATATTTATATATATATATATATTATATATATATATATATATATATATATATAGGAGCCCTTTGCAGTTAAAGGGACAGTCAACACCAGAATTGTTGTTGTTAATCCCTTAATTACCCATTCCCCAGTTTTGCATAACCAACACAGTTATAATAATACATGTGTTACCTCTGTAATTACCTTGTATCTAAGCCTCTGCAGACTGCCCCCTTATTTAAGCTCTTTTGACAGACTTGCATTTTAGCCAATCAGTGCTCACTCCACGGTAAAGTCACGTGCATGAGCTCAATGTTATCATGAACTTATGCCCTCTAGTGGTGAAAAACTTTCAAAATGCATTTAGATTAGAGGCAGCCTTCAATGTCTGCGAAATTAGCATATGAACCTTCTAGGTTTAGCTCTCTGTCTCAACTAAGAATACCAAGAGAACAAAGCAAAATTGGTGATAAAAGTAAATTGGAAAGTTGTCACATTACTGACAGCATGAAGAGCCCAAAGCTTAAGAGACAAATTATTACACAGTGTGTTCACACAGGATCCTGAAAGTAGGAACTGAGAGAATGCATAAAATTAACCAATGGATTCCAGGTACAACAAAAGGAAGTGGTTTATCTGCTATCTTGTTCATGTCCGGTGTTTTATGTAGATAAAACTAATAGAGAAATAAAAGATTGTGTAAGAAGAAAACCGGAATAACAATAAAAATAAATGTCATGATAGCTATGTGGCAAACATTTTTTAAATATACCATTATGCAGACCCTAAAGTTTTAAGAGTAGTTGGTATCAAACATCTTCAGGCAAAAAGACGAGGTAGTGACATTGACAAGAGATTATTGCAATGTGAAGTCTTTTGGATGTACCAAATTGGTACTTTAACTCCAAATGGCTTAAAGGGACAGTCAACATCAGAATTTTTGCTGTTTAAAAATATATTACACATATAAACACATAAATACATATGTATGCATATATAGACATATATATATGTTAATTGGAGCCCTTTGCAGTTAAAGGGACAGTCAACACCAGAATTTTTGCTGTTTAAAAAGATAGATAATCCCTTAATTACCCATTCCCTAGTTTTGCATAACCAACACAGTTATATTATACACTTTTTACCTCTGTGATTAAACATGAACTAATATATATGTTAATTAATGCCCCCTAGTGGTGAAAAACTGTCAAAATGGATTTGGATAAGAGGCAGCCTTCAAGTCTAAGAAATTGGCATATGAGCCTACCTATGTTTAGCTTTCAACTAAAAATACCAAGAGAACAAAGCAAAATTGGTGATAAAAGTAAATTGGATATTTGCTTAAAATGACATGTCCTATCAGAACCATGAAAGTTTATTTTGGACTTGACTGTCCCTTTAACTGAAAAAAATAAGTGTACACGTTTTCACTGAGATGTAGACTACCTTCTTCTTAAATAATGAAGAAAATATGTGATGTTCCCTTTTTTAGTATGAAATGCTGTTTTGCTTTTTAAATATTATACAAATAATTTTTTTTAGGTTGGGATTGCACTGATAAAGATTATGGCCCCTAGTTATCAAGCCGTCAACCTCAAATACACTGCAATTCCGCAGCGTATTTGTGGTGAGGCTGATTCGCCTTAGTTATCAAGCCCTAGATACCGGCAAAAGTAGAATTTAGTGACGTAAGCTTCGATCCGCCGGACTCAGTCCGACATAGATCGATTCTTACGTCACTCCAGATGTTCCGCACACAAGTTTGGCACAATCTGACTACTTTTGCTAGTTATCAAAAAACTAGCAGGTACGCTCTGCACTTTTCCGGCCCAGCGTACCTGGTTTTCAAACCGCCGCCCTGGAGGCGGAGGATCCCATAGGAATCAATGGGAGTCTGACCATAGCGAAAGTTCATGTTCGCTGCTGCCCGACATCCCATTGATTCCTATGGGAGCTGTCTACACCTAACACCCTAACATGTATCTCGAGTCTAAACACCCCTAATCTGTCCCTCCCTACACCGCCGCAACTAAATAAAGTGTTTACCCCCTAAACCGCCGCTCCCGGACCTCGCCGCAACTCTAAGAAATCTGTTAACCCCTAAACCGCCACTCCCGGCCCCCGCCGCCACCTACATAATACCTATTAACCCCTACCCTGCCCCCTATACCGCCGCCACCCCTAATAAATGTATTAACCCCTATCCTGCCACTCCCGGACCACGCCGCAACAAAATAAATAGTTTAACCCCTAAACCGCCGCTCCAGGACCCTGCCGCCACCTATATTAAACTTATTAACCCCTAATCTGCCCCCCTACACCGTTGCCACCTATAATACAATTATTAACCCCTAAAGCTAAGTCTAACCCTAACCCTAACACCCCCCTAAATTAAATCTAATTTAAATCTAACAAAAAAAATTAACTCTTATTAACTAAATTATTCCTATGTAAAGCTAAATACTTACCTGTAAAATAAACCCTAAACTAGCTACAATATAACTAATAGTTACATTGTAGCTATTTTAGGATTTATTTTTATTTTACAGGCAAGTTTGCATTTATTTTAACTAGGTACAATAGTTATTAAATAGTTATTAACTATTTAATAGCTATCTAGTTAAAATAAAGAGAAATTTACCTGTAAAATAATAACTAACCTAAGTTACAATTACACCTAACACTACACTATCATTAAATAAATTATTCCTATTTAAAACTAAACACTTACCTGTAAAATAAACCCTAAGATAGCTACAATGTAATTAATAATTACATTGTAGCTATTTTAGGGGTTATATTTATTTTACAGGTAACTATGTATTTATTTTAACTAGGTACAATAGCTATTAAATAGTTAATAACTATTTAATAACTACCTAGCTAAAAGAAATACAAAATTACGAGTAAAATACATCCTAACCTAAGTTACAATTAAACCTAACACTACACTTTTTTAAGGGCTGGTAAGGTAAAAGAGCTGGTAACTTTTTAATGTGTAGAATAGGGTAGGGATTTTTTTTAATTTGGGGGGCTTTGTTATTTTATTAGGGGGCTTAGAGTAGATTTAATTAGCTTAAAATTGTTGTAATATTTTTATAATGTTTGTAAATTATTTTTTTATTTTTTGTAAAAGTTTATTTTTTATTTTTGGTACTTTAGTTAGTGTATTTATTTGTATTTATTTGTAGGTATTTGTATTTAATTTATTTAATTTATTTAATGATAGTGTAGTGTTAGGTTTAATTGTTACTTAGGTTAGGATTTATTTTACTGGTAATTTTGTATTTCTTTTAGCTAGGTAGTTATTAAATAGTTAATAACTATTTAATAGCTATTGTACCTAGTTAAAATAAATACATAGTTACTTTTAAAATAAATATAAACCCTAAAATAGCTAAAATGTAATTATTAATTACATTGTAGCTATCTTAGGCCTAGATTTGGAGTTTGGCGGTAGCCGTGAAAACCAGCGTTAGAGGCTCCTAACGCTGGTTTTAGGCTACCGCCGGTATTTGGAGTCAGTCAAAAAAGGGTCTAACGCTCACTTTTCAGCCACGACTTTTCCATACCGCAGATCCCCTTACGTCAATTGCGTATCCTATCTTTTCAATGGGATCTTTCTAACTCCGGTATTTAGAGTCGTGTCTGAAGTGAGCATTAGAAATCTAACGACAAAACTCCAGCCGCAGAAAAAAGTCAGTAGTTAAGAGCTTTCTGGGCTAACGCCGGTTCATAAAGCTCTTAACTACTGTGCTCTAAAGTACACTAACACCCATAAACTACCTATGTACCCCTAAACCGAGGTCCCCCCACATCGCCGCCACTCGAGTAAATTTTTTTAACCCCTAATCTGCCGACCGCCACCTACGTTATACTTATGTACCCCTAATTTGCTGCCCCTAACACCGCCGACCCCTATATTATATTTATTAACCCCTAACCTGCCCCCCACAACGTCGCCGCCAGCTACCTACAATAATTAATCCCTAATCTGCCGACCGCAAAGCGCCGCCACCTACATTATAGCTATGTACCCCTAATCTGCTGCCCCTAACACCGCCGACCCCTATATTATATTTATTAACCCCTAATCTGCCGCCCTCCACGTCGCCTCCACCTGCCTACACTTATTAACCCCTAATCTGCTGACCGGACCGCACCGCTATTATAATAAAGTTATTAACCCCTAATCCGCCTCACTAACCCTATAATAAATAGTATTAACCCCTAATCTGCCCTCCCTAACATCGCCGACACCTAACTTCATACATTAACCCCTAATCTGCCGACCGAATCTCGCCGCTATTCTAATAAATGTATTAACCCCTAAAGCTAAGTCTAACCCTAACACTAACACCCCCCTAAATTAAATATAATTTAAATCTAACAAAATAAATTAACTCTTATTAAATAAACTATTCCTATTTAAAACTAAATACTTACCTGTAAAATAAACACTAATATAGCTACAATATAAATCATAATTATATTATAGCTATTTTAGGATGTATATTTATTTTACAGGTAACTTTGTATTTATTTTAACCAGGTACAATAGCTATTAAATAGTTAAGAACTATTTAATAGCTACCTAGTTAAAATAATTACAAAATTACCTGTAAAATAAATCCTAACCAAAGTTACAATTAAACACTACACTATCAATAAATAAATGAAATAAAATACCTACAATTACACTATCAATAAATTAATTAAATACAATACCTACAAATAACTACAATGAAATAAATTAACTAAAGTACAAAAAATAAAAAAGAACTAAGTTACAAAAAATAAAAAAATATTTACAAACATAAGAAAAATATTACAACAATTTTAAACTAATTACACCTACTCTAAGCCCCCTAATAAAATAACAAAGCCCCCCAAAATAAAAAATGCCCTACCCTATTCTAAATTACAAAAGTTCAAAGCTCTTTTACCTTACAAGCCCTGAACAGGGCCCTTTGCGGGGCATGCCCCAAGAAATTCAGCTCTTTTTCCTGTAAAAAAACACATACAATACCCCCCCCCCCCAACATTACAACCCACCACCCACATACCCCTAATCTAACCCAAACCCCCCTTAAAAAAACCTAACACTAAGCCCCTGAAGATCTTCCTACCTTGTCTTCACCTCACCGGGTATCACACCGATCCATCCTGGCTCCGATATCTTCATCTAAGCCCAAGCGGGGGCTAGACATCCATCATCCGACGGCTGAAGAAGTCCAGAATAGGCTCCAAAGTCTTCATCCTATCCGGAAAGAAGAGTAGATCCGGACCAGCAACAATCTTCTTCCAAGCGGCATCTTCTATCTTCATCTGATGAGGACCGGCTCCATCTTGAAGACCTCCACCGCGGACCCATCTTCTTCCGACGACGACTTCCCGACGAATGACGGTTCCTTTAAGGGATGTCATCCAAGATGGCGTCCCTCGAATTCCGATTGGCTGATAGGATTCTATCAGCCAATCAGAATTAAGGTAGGAATATTCTGATTGGCTGATGGAATCAGCCAATCAGAATCAAGTTCAATCCGATTGGCTGATTAGATCATTTAAAGGAACCGTCATTCGTCGTCTAGTCGTCGGTTGAAGAGGATGTTCCGCGTCGGCTTGGAAGAAGATGGTTCCGCTCCACTCCAGAAGAAAGAAGATTGAAGATGCGGCTTGATAGAATACTTCATCCAGATGATGGACTTCCGACATCAGCCTGAGGATGGATTTCTTTAGTCGCCATTGGATCCAGACTTCAGCCCGAGGATGGACGTCACTCTTCAGCCCCCCGCTTGGGCTTGGATCAACACTTCCGAGGCTTGGATCAAGACTTCCGAGGACGGATCGGTGAACCTGGCAGGGTGAAGATAAGGTAGGAAGATCTTCAGGGGCTTAGTGTTAGGTTTATTTAAGGGGGGTTTGGGTTAGATTAGGGGTATGTGGGTGGTGGGTTGTAATGTTGGGGGGGGGTATTGTATGTTTCTTTTTACAGGCAAAAGAGCTGAATTCTTTGGGGCATGCCCCGCAAAGGTCCCTGTTCAGGGCTGGTAAGGTAAAAGAGCTTTGCACTTTTGTTATTTAGAATAGGGTAGGGCATTTTTTTATTTTGGGGGGCTTTGTTATTTTATTAGGGGGCTTAGAGTAGGTGTAATTAGTTTAAAATTGTTGTAATATTTTTTGTAATGTTTGTAAATATTTTTTTATTTTTTGTAACTTAGTTCTTTTTTATTTTTTGTACTTTAGTTAGTTTATTTAATTGTATTTATTTGTAGATATTGTATTTAAATAATTTATTGATAGTGTAGTGTTAGGTTTAATTGTAGGTAATTGTTGGTATTTTATTTGATTAATTTATTGATAGTGTAGTGTTAGGTTTAATTGTAACTTAGGTTAGGATTTATTTTACAGGTAATTTTGTAATTATTTTAACTAGGTAGCTATTAAATAGTTCTTAACTATTTAATAGCTATTCTACCTGGTTAAAATAAATACAAAGTTACCTGTAAAATAAATATTAATCCGAAAATAGCTATAATATAATTATAATTTATATTGTAGCTATATTAGGATTTATTTTACAGGTAAGTATTTAGCTTTAAATAGGAATAATTTATTTAATAAGAGTTAATTAATTTCGTTTTATTTAAATTATATTTAACTTAGGGGGGTGTTAGTGTTAGGGTTACACTTAGCTTTAGGGGCTAATACATTTATTAGAATAGCGGTGAGCTCCAGTCGGCAGATTAGGGGTTAATGTTTGAAGTTAGGTGTCGGCGATGTTAGGGAGGGCAGATTAGGGGTTAATACTATTTATTATAGGGTTAGTGAGGCGGATTAGGGGTTAATAACTTTATTATAATAGCGATGCGGTCCGGTCGGCAGATTAGGGGTTAATAAGTGTAGGCAGGTGGAGGCGATGTTGTGGGTGGCAGATTAGGGGTTAATAAATATAATATAGGGGTCGGCGGTGTTAGGGACAGCAGATTAGGGGTACATATCGATAATGTAAGTAGCGGCGGTTTACGGAGCGGCAGATTAGGGGTTAATAATAATATGCAGGGGTCAGCGATAGTGGGGGTGGCAGAATAGGGGTTAATAAGTGTAAGGTTAGTGGTGTTTAGACTCGGGGTACATGTTAGAGTGTTAGGTGCAGACGTAGGAAGTGTTTCCCCATAGCAAACAATGGGGCTGCGTTAGGAGCTTAACGCAGCTTTTTTGCAGGTGTTAGTTTTTTTTTCAGCTCAAACAGCCCCATTGTTTCCTATGGGGGAATCGTGCACAAGCACGTTTTTGAGGCTGGCCGCGTCCGTAAGCAACTCTGGTATCGAGAGTTGCAGTGGCGTTAAATATGCTCTTCGCTCCTTTTTTGGAGCCTAATGCAGCCATTCTGTGGACTCTCAATACCAGAGTTATTTTAAAGGTGCGGACAGAAAAAAGCCAGCGTTAGATACGCGGGTCGTTACCGACAAATCTCTAAATCTAGCCGTTAGGGTTTATTTTACAGGTAAGTATTTAGTTTTAAATAGGAATAATTTATTAAAGTATAGTGTAGTGTTAGGTGTAATTGTAACTTAGGTTTGTTTTTATTTTACAGGTAAATTTCTCTTTATTTTAGCTAGGTAGCTATTAAATAGTTAATAACTATTTAATAGCTATTGTACCTAGTTAAAATAAATTGAAAGTTGCCTGTAAAATAAAAATAAATCCTAAAATAGCTACAATATAATTATTATTTATATTGTAGCTATATTAGGGTTTATTTTAAAGGTAAGTTTTTAGTTTTAAATAGGATTAATTTAGTTAATAAGAGAAATATTATTTAGATTTATTTAATTAATATTTAAGTTAGGGGGGTGTTAGGGTTATTGTTAGACTTAGGTTTAGGGGTTAATCATTTTATTACAGTGGCGGCGGTGTAGGGGGGGCAGGATAGGGGTTAATAAATTTATTATAGGTGGCGACGGTGGAGGGGGGCAGATTAGGGGTTAATAAGTTTAATATAGGTTGCAGCGGGGTCCGGGAGCAGCGGTTTAGGGGTTAAACTCTTTATTTAGTTGCGGCGAGGTCCTGGATCAGTAGGATAGGGGTTAATAACTTTATTATAGGTGGCGGCGGTATAGGGGGGGCAGGATAGGGGTTACTAGGTATAATGTAGGTGGCGGCGGTGTCCGGGAGCGGAGGTTTAGGGATTAATACATTTATAAGAGTTGCGGTGGGGTCTAGGAGTGGTGGTTTAGGTGTTAATAACTTTATTGAGTTGCGGTGGGCTCCGGGGGCGCCGGTATAGGGGGTAGAACAGTGTAGTTAGTGTGGGTGCTTAGTGACAGGGGTATCAATAAAGCTGTCAAAAAGCCGAAGAGCAGCGAGATAGGATGAGTGATAACACTCACAGTCTGCTGCTCATCTCCCCGTACTTGGTGCGCGGCTTTTTGACAGCTTTTTTGATAACTTAGGCGAAATTTTGAAGGTCTGCGGCGGTGATGGTAGGCAAGCTTAGGCGGGCATATTGGACCGGCGAAGGCAGGTAAAGTAGACGGCTTGATAACTACCCCCCTATTAATCCTCTAAAATGCAATTCCCAAAGAACAAAAAGAAATTTCACACGCTGTATATTTGTGGTTTTATTTAGGTTTCATTTTTATTATTTTGGATAATTTCGTTTATTATTTTTTGTAATCTTACATTTTTTTATTTTTCCTAATTTAGACAGTTTTTTTTTGTAATTTTAGGTTTTTTATGTTTGGTATATTTTATTTTTGACAAAACAGTAATGTTAAGTTTATTCATAGTTTAAGATTAGGTATTTTATTATTTCACAGGTATTTTTTTTAAGGTAGTTATATTGTAACTTTAATTTAAAGTTAGGGGGTGTTAATAGTTTAATTTAGTGTGTCACGATGTGGGAAGCCAGCGGGTTATGGGTTAATAGGTTTATTTAGTGTTAGTGATGTTGGGGGTCGGCGGATTAGTGGTTAATAGGTTTATTTAGTGTTGGCAATGTGGGTGAGTAGTCGGATTAGAGGTTAATACTTTAATTTTGTGTTTGCGATGTGGATGGGCGGCGGTTTATGGGGTTATTAGGTTTATTTGTGTTGGTGATATGGGTGGGTGGCGGTTTTAGGGGTTAATAGGTTTATTATAGTATTTGTGATGAGTGGGGATGGCGATTTAGGGGTTAATAGGTAGTTTATGGGTCTTAGGGTACTTTGTAACATTTTTGTTATGAATTTTGTGAAACATTTTTGTTTTACAAAATCCATAACTACTGGTCTTTGATAGTGGAATGGATCGTGGCGGTATAAGATATATCGCTAGTGTAATAGCTGGACTGCACAACTTGTAATACGGTTGACCTGAAAATTCCACACTCAAAAGCCATATTTTGAGTTCGGAATGGATCGTTGCGGTATAGTATAAAACGCTAGCTGTATACCCGTACTGACTTGACTTGAATTACGGGTGAGTTGACTATTCTGCTCGCAAAGGCCATTTTTTTCAGCAGTATAGCCGTACCGGACACCTTGTAATCTAGGCCATAATTATTTTAAAAAATTATAAGGGCTTAAAAGTATATGGTAAATTACAAGGTGTTTGACTGCAAAGGGCTATATTTTATATATATATATATATATATATATATATATATATATATATATATATATACATACATACATATACATGGCTAAATATGTGTATGTATGCATATATATAATTTATATATGTGTGTAAATATGTATTTATTTGTTTTACTGGATACTGTACATATTTAACATTCCAATGTTCTTCACATACAGAAAATGTTATTTTTATTTTAAATACATATTTCTATATATCTATATGTGTATATTCCAATACCTATATATCTATTCCTATAGAATTTAGAAAAAAAAGAAATATTAAATATAAAAAAATTGTAATAATAATTGATAAAATGATTATAGATACTGTAACATTTATCATTTTTTAAAGTATTTATAATAATCATTATGTGATTGTCTTGGGACTGCTTTGTTAAATGCAGGCAGCATATTGATGCCCACTCGCTGCAAAGCTGGGTAGACCAGAGTAATG
The DNA here is from genome assembly GCF_027579735.1 of Bombina bombina. Taxonomy (NCBI): domain Eukaryota; kingdom Metazoa; phylum Chordata; class Amphibia; order Anura; family Bombinatoridae; genus Bombina; species Bombina bombina. The sequence continues at coordinate 190,103,468 of NC_069509.1, forward strand.
ACCGCAAACCTCATCCACCTTCCTGATAATAAATAGTGCCCTATGACTGGTGACTAGTGCATACATATGTATGCCTGCTTCTGATTGGCTCATCTGCAGTACCCACATCCAGTGTGGCAAAGCAGCATAACTTTTACTATATATTGAGCCCCTTTTGCACGGTTTAAATTAAACACAGTAAGATAAAGGGGTTTGTTTATAAATAAAATTCTCTAATCAAATTACGCATTCTATTTATACACAAGAATGTCCCTTTAATACAATCAAAGTTCTAAAAATGTTGCACATAATTTCTTTATAAAACTGAAATAGGCATTTCTGAGTTGTTGGCAAGAGGTCATTTTATGTGTATTAAACATTCTCTATATCACATAAATATGGCTACGTACAGCAAGGCCCCAGGGTTCACCTTTCAACAATCTCACTATGTAGTTTAGATTATACTGAGATCCGCATGGCTGAACACTCAGATTTATTATGTACACCTGGGCTTTTTACTAGCAGGTATGGGTGATTTAAATCTGAGGAAAGAGGAAAATAAATTACATTACAGAAATGATTTCCCAACTTTACTTTAATAACGTGCTCATATATGGAATTACTGACATTACTAAAGAAAATAATGTTGTTATGTTATAAATAAAGACACATTTGTAATCATGGCTGATTTTATATGTATTGAATCTTTTCCTTCATTAAGAAAGTAAGTAAATAAATAAATAAAGTTGAAGGTTGTTTTGTTTTGTCAGATACATTGATTATGATAACTTTGGGCCAGATTACAAGTAGCGTGCTATTTAGCGCTTTCGCTCGCGCACAAACGCCCCCAGAAGTAAACATTTATTGGCACATGTTATTGCACATATTACAAGATGAAAGTAAAATGATTGCGCGCGTGCGAAAGATGATGCACTCTAACTTCAGGACTCCGAATATCGCGACCAAACTAATTTCTTCTCCCCATAGACTTCAAAGGAGATTGCAAATTTGAAAAAAACTAACACTTATCGCTTGTGCGCCAACCCGACAGGAGTTAAACCTACAGCACTAAACCAACAGGAGTTAAATCTACAGTGATAACCCAAAAGGAGTTATTAATATTTTACTTTCCAATGTACGAATATATTGGTATACAGATATATATATATATAGAAAGGGCTCTAAAGTATGTATGAATATGTATTTATGTGTATACATGTGTATATATGTAGGTATATACATTCCAGCCTCTCCAGCTGCACCTGGTTCTATGTTATTCAATGCAGCTCTTATTTTATTCTAGCTACTGTTTTACTAAAGCTCTGTCAACCTTCTCCAGATATGTTCACAAAAGCCCATTACTACCTCTCCAGTTTCACCAGTTCCTATGCAACTGATTTACTAAACCTCCCTCCAGCCTCTTCAGCTTAAAAATACCATATTATTATATGCAAGTAACTTATTAAAGGTCACTTACCTTATATCTGCTTAGAATAAAGTACAAACAGGTGACATAGGGGCCTATCTATTAAGCTCTGAAAGGAGCTTGATGGCCCGTGTTTCTGGCAAGTTTTCAGACTCGCCAGAAACAGCAGTTATGAAGCAGCGGTCACAAAGGCAGCTGCTCCATAATCACCACAATTCAACCAGACCGTGTACGATCGGGTTGATTGACACCTCCTTGCCGATTTGCCGCGAGTCTGCTGGTGCAATGCTGAATACGGAGAGTGTATTGCTCTCCGCATTCAGTGAGGTCTTGTGGACCTGATCCGCACTGTCGGATCAAGTCCGCAAGACCTTTGTTAAATAGGGGCCATAGAATTTACATTTAAAAAAAACCATTATCTTCTATTCATTTCCATTTTTTTTTTTAACCGTACCCAAAGTAAAACTCATCATATAAGTTTCCTGTTGAAATTAAAATTAATTGTTCATTTTTTAATTTACCTAACTGGCATGAGAATTTTGATCAAAGAACCTACTTCTCTTCTCCTATATCTACTCTTTCCTCAACCCTAAATTACTCTTCTCTACTTTCAACTCTCTTCTCTCCCCTCCTGCATCACCTGTCTTTAGTGCTCGATACCTAGTAGTCTACTTTTTAAACTAAACACATAATATCCAGAGCACCATCCCGACACTAACCTGTGATCTTCCATCCCGAGTCACCCCTCTGCGAATCTCTACATCTTCCGTCGAGCCACTGAGAATTAAGTTTGTTTCTTACTCTCTTACTCTCTTTCTCCCTCTCACCACTTGCCCACTCAACTCTTTCCCAGCTAATACCTTCTCTGTCTTCCACTCTCACTTCTGCTCTTAATCACATCTTCAACCTATCCCTATCTACTTGTACATTCCCATCTTCTTTCAAACAAGCATATTTAAAAAACCCTCCCTTAATCCTAATTCTCCTTCAAATTACCGCCCCAAATCACTGCTTCCAATAGCATCAAAACTCCTGGAAAAACTAGTTTACGACTGACTAACCCTCTTGCTGTCCTCCAAATCCTTACTTGACCTCTGCAATCTGGCTTCCACCCCAACACTGAACTGAAACTGTCCTCATTAAGGTTACTAACGATCTTCTTTCTGCTTAAAAAAATGCCACTATGCTACACTTATATTACTTGACCTTTCAGCTGCCTTCAACTCAGTAAACCACCCCTCCTACCAACCATCAGCTCTCTTGGTGTCTGTGACACTGCTCACTCTTGGATCCACTTTTATCTTTCTCACAGGTCCTTTTTTGTATCATTTGCTGGTGACTCCTCCTCTTCAATACCTCTGTCTGTTGAAGTATCTCAAGGCTCTGTCCTGGTTCCTCTACTCTTCTCCATTTATACTTCTTCACTGGGTAAACTTATGAACATCTGTGGCTTCAAATATCACCTCTATGCTGATGACACCCAGATCTACCTCTCCACCCTTGCTCTCTCTCTGTCCTTTCTCATGTCAGTGACTGCTTATCTGTGATTTCCTCCTGAATCGCCTCTCACCCCTTCAATACATCCTAAATTACTCTGCCAGGCTAATCCACCTTTCCTGCCACTCTGTATCTACTGCACCTCTCTGGGAGTCCATTCACAGCAGAATTCAATTAAAATTTCTCACCCTGAACCACAAAGCCCTTACCAATGTCACTCCTCACTACCTATCCTCAATAATCAACAAATATACTCCAATTTGTCCCATAAGGTCCAACAATGACCTGCTCCTTGCATCTTCAATTATCACCTGTTCCCATGCAGGACTGCAGAATTACTTTCGAGTGGCACCTACCCTCTGGAACACTCTTCCTCGCACTGTCAGACATTTCCCTAATCTGACTTCTTTTAAATGCTCCCTAAAGACATTTTTGTTCAGGGAAGCCAATCACTCGACTCAGTAACAAATGGATTCCACTTACCTAATAATTGCCCTCATCTAACTCTGTATTAACATCATTCTCACCCGTGCAGTCCTCACCTCCCGTTTCTCACCCTCCTACCCTTCAAGATTGTAAATTCCCATGGGAATAGGGCCCTCCATTTGTTTACCAAGTCCATTCTTGTCTCTTACTAGTTTTGTATCATTGTTTTATTTAAATGAATTGTACCCATGGATGGCACTGCAGAATATGTTGGCACTTTATAAATAAAGTATAATTATAATAATAATAAAACTAATTTCAATAGAATAACTATGTGTGGATGCTCATTAATGATTATGGTATGTATTATGGACACTATATAAGACAATTTCCTATGTTATTTTCATTACAGTGATTACTGTTTCATACTGTTAGTAAACTGGAACTGTTTATAAAGAATCACACAGGAAACGTGTTCTGTTTATCTTGTACAGCATACATCATAAGTCATCTGAGGATATTTTATCAAGCAGTTGTATTTCTAAACTATACAAGAATCAGCATAGACACTGATAAACGTGTACACAAATAGTACTCAAACTCACTGAGGTAAGGACTGTGAATAAAATAACATAAAATATAAATACATTTATTAGAGAGAGTTAAAAAATCGGTGTTGTGTTAAAACATAACTGCTCAATATTTTAGAACAAAACTTCACAATCCGGATGTTTCTTTGGTTTTGTGTGGCCATGTATGATTTATTTCCACTTGCACAATAAATTGCAATATTTTCACCTTGCGGATTGTGGACTTTTGTTCTTTTTGTTCTATTTTCCATAATTGCTGTTAACTGGAGCCCTGGATACTCCCACTGCTTTCCGCCAAGTGCCGCAGAAGAACTATACAGCAAACGATCACCTGTGATCACCTGATTCATCTGAGTGAAGCGCCAAGTTTCAAGCCGGGCTGGTTTTGGGTGTCTTTACGCACACTTTTGTTGAGCTTGGCAAGCTACTAGTTACCTTGTACTTCTGTTCAGGTATACGCCAAAGGATACCAAGGTATGAATTAAATTCTGTGCTGCTTATTTTGCCTGTGATTTGTTTCAGCAGGCCACACTTGTTACAGTTTTACAACAGCGCAGCATCTGACCCGTATGAAGTGCGTTACCTTTGTGATATTGTCTAACGCTGTTATATTGGTACCTAGACTTTACACTGACAACTGCTAAGTTTTCAGCGTCACCCTCTTACACAGCCTATACTCATTTGTTTCTATGCTCAATATTTTAGACAAGCATCCTCAGAAAAGAAATCCTCATATATAAAACTTATAAAAGCGCCTGCGTGGACGGCAGATGTGGATGTAAAAGTAAAATGACCTGCCTACAATACGGTGACAAACCATTTGTTGTTACTTAATAAATATTTTTATGTCTCTTGTGCAGGACCCAAACATAAAAAATGTTTGCGCTATAAATAAAGTAATATGAAAGGGGTTTACTCATATACAAGTTGATCACTTGCAGCTGTACACCTATGTGTCCAATAATAAAGCATATAGCATTCTAAATCAATTAATAACATGCCATCAAAATAAAGCTTACCAATAATCTATTGGTAACATATTAAGAACTAATTAAAGTGTAAAAATCAAGTCCCCATTAGATAACGCTATCTATTAAGCATATGTATCAGAGTGGTATTACACTACTGATATGTTCAATTTATACCTAAGATCAATACCCCTGACGGAGTGACTAAGTAATGAACTGGACAACTATTAGAGTGGTGTATATTAACTGGCATTTACTAACCAAGTGCTCAAAGTATGAGTCAACAGATAAAAAATAACGGCTTTATCAAAAAAATTATACCAGTATCTTACATAAATTATTGTAATTTATATACAAACAAGGGAAATCCAATAAGTAGCGCCATTGGTAAAAGCAAAAATTATTATTTTTAGATGTTTGCTAAATATATTACATAAAGCACCTGTATCAGACATTAGTAAATAATATGATTGTAAAATAAGAAAAATGTTTCAGTACATGGGGTAGATTTATAAAATCTTGGGCAGACATGATTCTCTGTAGCAAATCATGTCAGCCTGACATCGCTAAATGCCAATAGCATACGCTTCTTGTGAAATGCTTGTGCAATGCCAGCCCCCTGCACATTCGCGGGCAATCAACTGCTAGCAGGGGGGTGTCAAT
>NC_069509.1:190414016-190524016 GCF_027579735.1 Bombina bombina
CTATTATCTAATTTGCTTAATTCCTTAGATATCCTTTGTTGCAGACTATCTAGATATGCATTTCAGCAAAGGATATTAAGAGAATAAAGCAAATTAGATAATAGAAGTAAATTAGAAAGTTGCTTAAAATTGCTGCTCTTTCTAAATCATGAAATAAAACATTTGGGTTTCATGTCCCTTTAAGTTTATCCAATCATGATCCACTTGCACACGCTGATTTGCGCATGTGCACTATTAAACGTGCACTGCTAAACAGACAAGAAGACAGCTGTGAGAGGAGCTGGGTGGCTGCTAAAATGATTATTTAAACGTTTCCTGTACTCGTTACCAGCTTATAGATGTAGAACCCGTTGTAAGATGCTTGCCTGGTTTGTAACAATAAGCAATAAAGAATAAGTGTTGGTCTAGACTGTCCCTTTAAGTTAGTGTAAAAAACATGCAGGAATATTTCAGTAATACAGGGGGTTATCATGTGAATTTTGCAGTTCAGGAAACTTAATAGTAAAGATTAAGTATCGGGTCTAGACTGTACAATTAAAGGGATATAAACCCCCCAAAAAATCTTTTTTTGGTTCAGATAGAGCATATAATTTTAAATAACGTTCCAGTTTACTTACATTATCTCATTTGCTTCGTCCTCCTGGTATTGTTTGTTGAAGAAAATACCTGGGTAGGCTTAGGAGCTGGGAGCTAGCTGCTGATTGGTGGCTGCACATATTTTACTCTTGACATTGGCTTACCGATGTGTGCAATTGTCTCCCAGTAACGCATTGCTGCTCCTTCAGTAAAGGATAGCAAGAGAATTAAGCCAAATTGATAATAGAAGAAAATAGGAAAGTTGTTTAAAATAGTAAGTTCTATCAGAATCGTAAAAGAAACATTTTGCATGTTATGTCCCTTTAAATAGTTTATTATTATTTCAAAGTACAGTTTCCAATTATTTTACTAACAAAGGGTTTGCTTGCTAAGCATTATAGTTTACATCCTTTAGCCAGAATCGATATATATATATACAGTTGTATGCAAACGTTTAGGCACCCCTGACTATTTCCATGATTTTCATTTATAAATAATTGGGTGTTTGGATCAGCAATTTCATTTTGATCTATCAATAACTGAAGGACACAGTAATATTTCAGTAGTGACATGAGGTTTATTGGATTAACAGAAAATGTGCAATATACATCAAAACCAAATTAAACAGGTGCATACATTTGGACACCCTTGTCATTTTGTTGGTTTGAATACCTGTAACTACCTAGCACTGATTAATTGGAACACATCATTGGTTTGGTGAGCCCATTAAGCCTTGAACTTCATAGACAGGTGCATCCAATCATGAGAAAATGTATTTAAGGTGACCAATTGCAAGTTGTTGTTCTCTTTGACTCTCCTCTGAAGAGTGGCAACATGGGGGCCTTAAAACAACTCTCAAATGACCTGAAAACAAAGATTGTTTAACATTATGGTTTAGGGGAAGGCTACGAAGGCTACAAACAGCTATCGTAGAGATTTAAGCTGTCAGTGTCCACTGTGAGGAACATAGTGAGGAAATGGAAGACGACAGGCACAGTTCTTGTTAAGGCCAGAAGTGGCAGGCCAAGTAAAAATATCAGAGGCAAAGGCAAAGGATGGTGAGAACAGTCAAAAACAGTCCACAGATCACCTCCAAAGACCTACAACATCATCTTGCTGCAGATGGTGTCACTGTGCATTGTTCTACAATTCAGCGCACTTTGCACAACGAGAAGCTGTAAATGAGAATGATGCGGAAGAAGCCTATTCTGCACACACGCCACAAACAGAGTCACTTGAGCTATGCAAACGCACATTTAGACAAGCCAGCTTTATTTTGGAAGAAGGTGCTGTGGACTAAGGAAACAAAGATTGAGTTATTTGGTGATAACAAGGGGCGTTATGCATGGTGGCAAAAGAACACAGCATTCCAAGACAAACCACTTGCTACCCACAGTAAAATTTGGTGTATGTTCCATCATGCTGTGGGACTGTGTGGCCAGTGCCGGTACTGGGAATCTTGTTAAAGTTGAGGGTCACATGGATTCCACTCAATATCAGCAGATACTTGAGAATAGTGTTTTGAGGAATCAGTCACAAAGTTGAAGTTACGCCGGGGCTGGATATTTCAACAAGACAACGACCCAAAACACTGCTCAAAATCTACTCTGGCATTTACGCAGAGCAACAAGTACAATGTTCTGGAATGACCATCCCAGTCCCCAGACCTGAATATCATTGAAAATCTGTGGGGTGATTTGAAGCGGGCTGTCCCTGCTTGGCAACCATCAAACCTAACTGAACTGGAGATGTTTTGCAAGGAGGCATGGTCCAAAATACCTTCATCCAGAATCCAGACACTCATTACAGGCTATAGGAAGCATCTAGAGGTTGTTATTTCTGCTAAAGTAGGCTTTACTAAATATTAAAGCAATATTTCTGTTGGGGTGCCCAGATTTATGCACCTGTCTAATTTTGTTTGGATGCATATTGCACATTTTCTGTTAATCCAATAAACCTAATTTCACTACTGAAATATTACTGTGTCCTTCAGTTATTTGACAGATCAAAAATGAAATTGCTGATCCAAACACCCAATTACTTATAAATGAAAATCATGGAAATTGTCAGGGGTGCCTACATTTTGCTTATGATTATATATATATATATATATATATATATATATATATATATAAATCCAAGTAGGAATCTGCCCTTCTGGGACAAATACCTGGGCATGCACTCAAAATAGATAAATACAAATGACAGTGAAGCCTCAGGATTTTGCAAAATGTCCCAAACTTATTGATGTTTCGGGGATTACACTCCCTTTCTTCAGAACAAACGAGCAATGTGAAACACACTATTATATAGCATATAAAACAGTGATTACCTCCTCCCCTCTGTATGAAGGTGCCAAACTTTCAAATTATTGCACACAATGTGTAAATCGCAAAACCGGAAGTAGTACTCCAAACCACTTCCGGTCCGGCGTTATAAACAAATGTTTCAAATCTTATGTAAAATAAAGACATCAATGTACCTACACTGTGTAGCATTTACAAACAACCCACATGTGGATATTACTAGTGATATATGTATTATATCACCAGTAGTTTACATAATCACACACCTTATTCAAACCGGAAGTGGGGCATCTTGATACCTCCGCAATGTCAGAGTGGCTTCCAAAACCGGAAGTTGGGCATGTTCAATAATATTCATATTTGCAAAATAATATTCATTAAAATTATGGAGGGAGATAAAAAACTGAAATTAAAATCCTCCATATCTCAAAATTAAATCAATGTAAATATTTGCATAGGAAATTAGCTCATCTAGGCAAGTATCCCAGCTTTTCCCAGAAATTCTTAATATACAATGTTACCAATGCACAAGAGAATTGTGGGTAAGATATGCAAATTCTCAAATTTTTTGCTTCAAAATACTGTTTTGACACAGCGATCCTTTTAACAGGATTATTACAGCAAACCAGAAATCACTCACTAGACAGCCTGTTTCGTTCTTTTTGGAACTCATCAGTAGGAGATAGATTTCTGTTTGCTGCATTGGTAAAGCTATTTTCATGGCTAAACCAAAATTCATTAAAATTATGGGGGGATATAAAAAACTGAAATTAAAATCCTCCATGTCTCAAAATTAAATCAATGATTCAAAATAATATTCAAACATAACAAAGTAAATACCCAGCTAAGATTACGGCTCATGCTGAAACACGTCAGCTGTTTTCAGAGGTTAGAGGGGTAACATGTTGCTAAGTTGCCCTGATGTATCATGCTGTTTTTTTAACTTTTTGAAGTAATAATAAAGAAGTACCATTTTACCGTTTCCAAGTGCTCCTTTACATTGATTTTCTTTTAAAGTATAAACCCTAGACTTGCTCGGACAGGATATCATGTGTAACAACATTCAGATGTTGTTACACATGATATCCTGTCCTAGCGAGTCTAGGGTATATACTTTGTTGTGACACAGAGCAGAGGTGCTGAGCTGGCTTCCGCAATGCATGGTTTCTTAGCGGCTGTCCTCAGCGTTGTGGAGGCTCCTCTTCATGCGATTGTCCATTGCACACTGAATATTGAATGCATATTTATTGGGGTACCTTGCATTCCTATTGGCTGAAATTTTGAAATTAGCCAATAGGATGAGAACTACTGAAATCTAATTGGATGATTTGAACAGCCAATAGAATTTCAGTAGCTCTAATCCTATTGGCTGATTTCAAAATTTCAGCCAATAGGAGCGAAAGTTACCCCAAATTGAATGCAGCACCTTGCATTTAATATTCAGGATCGCCCCCGCTGAAGACAGCCTCTGAGGACCGCCGATGAGAATCACCGCTGAGGACCGCTGCTCCGGATCCGCACATCGGGGAAGACCGCTCTGCACCTCATTCACTCCGGATGAAGATAGAAGATGATGGAGCCGCCTGGAAGAAGACCTTTACCGCAGGACTTCAGGAATGGTGAGTACCTATTTGGGGCTTAGTTTTAGGATATTTTATTTATTTATTTATTTTTAAATTAGGGATTTAATGGGCTGTAAAAGAGATGTTTGCCTTTTTAAGTGCAGTAAAAGAGCTGAACGCCCTTATAAGGGCAATGCCCATACTAATGTCCCTTTAAGGACAATGGATAGCTTACGTTTTTTGAGTGTTAGGTTTTTTTATTTTGGGGGGGTTGGTTGGGTGGGGGGTTTTACTGTTAGGGGGTAATTGTTAATTACTTTAAGTAAAATAGCTGTTTAACATAGGGTATTGGTAGTTTAATATTAGATTAGGGGGTGTTTTTATTTGGGGGGTTATTTTTATAGGGGTATTAGTTTAGGTTTAAATTTTTCATTTTGGATAGCTTTGTTTATTTTTTTCTGTAATTGTTTGTAACTTTAGCTTGGGTGTTTGTATTTTTTAAACATAGACTACCCTCTGGGCAGGCTTATCTCCTAGTATTTAATAAAGTTTACTATATATTTACTGTAAATATTTCACATTTTATTGTTCTGCACATAGGGGAATATGTTCTATGTATTTATAAATAGATATTCCTACGTATATGTCTGTATATATCTATAAATAATCATATAATTATATAAAATTCTATCAGCCAATCGGAATCTAAGGGACGCCATCTTGGATGACATCACTTAAAGGTACCTTCATTCTGTTTTAATCGTGAGAAGAAGAGGTTGCTCAGCGTCGGATGTAGTTATATTGTAGCTAGGTTAGGGTTTATTTTACAGGTAAGTATTTAGTTTAAATAGGAATAATTTAGTTAATGATAGGAATTTTTATTTTGATTTATTTAAATTATATTTAAGTTAGGGGGTGTTAGGTTTAGGGTTAGACTTAGGTTTAGGGGTTAATAACTTTAATATAGTGGTGGCGACGTTGGGGGCGGCAGATTAGGGGTTAATAAATGTAGGTAGGTGGCGGCGATGTTAGGGACGGCAGATTATGGGTTAATAATATTTTACTAATGTTTGCGAGGCGGGAGTGCGTCAGTTTAGGGGTTAATATGTTTATTATAGTGGCTGCGACGTTGGGGGCGGCAGATTAGGGGTTAATAAGTGTAGGTAGGTGGCGGTAACATTTGGGAGGTAGAGTAGGGGATAATAAATATAATGTAGGGTTCGGCAATGTTGTGGGCAGCAGATTAGGGGTTCATAAGTATAATGTAGGTGGTGGGGGTGTCCGGAGCGGCAGATTAGGGGTTAATAATTATAATTTAGATGTCAGTGATGCCGGGGGCAGCAGATTAGGGGTTAATAGTATAAGATTAGGGGTGTTTAGACTTGGGGTTCATGTTAGGGTGTTAGGTGTAGATATAAATTTTATTGCCCCATAGGAATCAATGGGGCTGCGTTAAGGAGTTTTACGCTGCTTTTTTGCAGGTGTTGGACTTTTTTTCAGCCGGCTCTCCCCGTTGATTCCTATGGGGAAATCGTGCACGAGCATGTTACACCAGCTCACCGCTGACTTAAGCAGCGCTGGTATTGGAGTGCGGTAATGAGCAAAATTTTGCTCAACACTCACTTCTAGTCTTTTATCGACGGGTTTGTAAAAACTCGTAATACAGCGCTGCATGTAAGTGAGCGGTGAGTGAAAACTGCTCATTAGCACCGCACAGCCTCTAACGCAAAACTCGTAATCTAGCCGTAGGTATTTTCAAAGGGTTCACATACTTGAATTTGCCACTGTAGTCATGCTCCCAAAGTGTCCAACTCACAGCAAAACTAGTTATGCCAAAGAAACACAAGCTTCTCCCCCTCTACCAACACTGACCATGGATCACCTACAAAGTCCCCAGCTTTTTGGTCTACTCAAAATCAAAAGTATTTGGTGAAACAATTGTTTCTTATTGTCAAGATTCAAATTTATTGCAGTTTCTACAGACATAGAAAGATTATTCTAGGATCATATTGCACCTTCTGCGCAAAAGAGGATTTTAATGTCTTATTTGATCAGAGCGTTAGTATCTGGTTATTGGATCTTTGGAGATTAGCGCCTACAGACCCATAACCTTGCTTATCATGCTAAAAGGCTGTTTGTTTATGTACAAATACAAGTATTACTGTTGTGCTTATACCCAGTTTAACTCTTCATTATACACCTGATGAGACAGGTGCACAGCATTTTCAATTAACCCCGTATTTATAACAGCAGCGAGCAGGAATCTGTGTTAGTTGTTAATGAGCTTTAAAATGTTTGTGCCATGTTATGGTTGTATTTTGACATTGGGCTTTTAATCTCTACCCTTTTCTTGTGCCTGTCTTATCTTGTTTATTGATTTATCCCATATCCTGTGCTTTGGGACAATTTATTCATGCAGTTGAGCTCTCTCCAGTAACAAAAAGCCATCTTCTAACAATGATAATAGATCTTCATTTACTAAGCATGGTACAGACAAGGTTCTGAGCGTTTGCATTAAATGGGCAGCAGACACTGAATGTCCTCCACCTGAATGTATCATTATGCACTTAATTGAGAGAAGGGTCTGTCAATCAACCATAAATAATGTGTTTTGGAGTGTTTTTTATCCACCAACTCAGAAGTGACTGAGAGTGTAAGAAGCTCTTCACATTGAGAAAAACAGGCTTGCATGTGCATGTTATTTTTTCATTTTTATAGTATAAAGAATGGCTGAAGAAATTCTAACAGCAGACAATTAATTCAATTTAAATTGATCAAAATCACCAGAACCGTTTATCATGTTTTTGAACAGTAAACTTGTATGAGTAGTATACAAATTTATGAAAGATGAATATAAGGTAAAAAAGTATAACTTCCTATGAGCCCAGATACAGAACCCAAATTCCTTCTGCTAGTCTTCATAAAGCATCTGTGTTGTACATTCACATTTATAGCAGGAATTACCCTCAGATAAAACGCTGATATTTCAAATACGTTAATGCATTATCTTCTAAAAGATGACTGTTTAAATATGATCAACGAAGAATTAATGACTGCCAACCACAATCTTACGGAAAAGCTGAGGAATTAAATGCTTCCCAACTTTTAATAACCATTCAAATCACTGACAAACTTTAATAGAGAACCTCTATTCTTTGTTTAGCTAAAGGGTATATTCCATGTGAAACCATCTCTCTGTAATGTCATGAGATGAAATATTACTACAAGCAGCTGGTTTAATGATTTTGGAGAAAACACAATGTGAGAGAATAGTCCTTATAACTAATTAACCACTTGGTGGACAAAGAGGGCTGCTAGACATTGAATAATAAGGTTCTACCACCTTCTTTGGTAGCAAAATGGTTAATATATATATATATATATATATATACATACACACATGCTGTGTGGTACCCCAAGGTAACTGTAGCTCCCCAAAGTCCCAAAGGTACCAGCTTCCCTGAATCTGCAAGCCTGCACCTTATTTACATGCCTTGGTGGCCTATGTATGGGGCATTGGGTAATAGGTTGTAAAAGATGGGTCCTCACCTGTGTTCCCTTCACACTTTGATAGTCTGCTTTCTGGTCAACATTTGGTAGTAAGATATTTTATTAAAAACAAAAATTAAATTTTATGTTACACTGTTACCCTAACACTGCGCTAACTGACCACCGCTGCAGAGACTAATACCCACTATTTTGTATCTGGCTGTACTCTGCACACTTGACTGGTTACAAGATTAAAAAACAAAGCAAGATACACAATGAGAATTGTCTAAGTGAGCTGAACACTAAGCACTCCTTGTTACATAGATGTACTCTCAGTACCGTTCTTTATACCAATATCAATTATGACTATTTAACTTTACATATACGTTTCAGGCATAAACTATATCATTTCAGGCAAAGAGTATCACCTATTTCTTATCAATAATACCTATAAATAACACCTATAAACAACAATCACAATAAACAATATTAAAAATCAATTGAATTCCAAGTGTTACACGGTACTAAAAAATTATTGACATAAAAAAACTAAATACGATAGCATTAAATATGCTACCTATCTCACCTCGATGTCCCCAGGAGTATGGTAAAATCTATTATGTGTTCTGGTGCTTGAATGAGAATCCTCCTGACTCTGTAGCTGAGAGCGGTGCTGCTTTACTGATCGTTGGACGCTGAAGAGCGCCCAAGCAACTGGTAGCTGTGAACACAAGAAAAGAACAGAGCGCAACCGCAACTCAAGGTAAAAGTTTTATTACTTTTTCGAGCGCTAAAAACAAATTGCACTTACAAGAAGTTGGCAATATTCAAGCCTTTAGGTTTAACAATCCACTGGACCGCAATCTCTCTGATAGCCCTCCACGCTGGATTCAGATATGGCGTCTCCGGGAAGTCCGCAGGCTTAGGTGTAGGTGTTAATGACCAAATAGTTAATAGTAAAAAGTGCTTGCAAAAGCAATAAGTATTAATGTTAACAATTTTAAATCGTTTCCATTCCAGCATACGGAGGTAACTCAGGAGCATGCATGTGATGGCCACTACATATATAATGTTACAAACATTGTGGCAAACACTACTGCCATAAAGTGGTTAAGACACATGCACACTCCTGAGCCTACCTCAGTATCCTTTCAATGAAAAGAGTTACGTTTCCACAAAGTTATCCATGTCCTTGTAAGAATATACCAGTATTTATAAGTGGATATCCTAGATGCAAGGTGCACATATATTACATAGACACAATATTTTGAATCCTTTAATACTTGAGGAACATATCAGATTCAAAGTTGTATTAATTCTTCCATCTCTTTTGTGGTGTACCTCATTTTGTGCACCCAATGCCATATGCAGTACGTGGGAATGACCACTAGGGAGTTTAGGACAAGAATTAGAGATAACATACGACATGAAGAGGATGTTCCAAGCATTTTCTTGATATACATAATTAGGATGTTTCTACCTGGTGTACCATAGAACATGTTTTTTTTACTAAATCATGGGGGTGATCCATAAGCTGCAGACGACGGTTTTCCTCAACTTTTCAATTCTCAATATATTACATTTTTTGTTATTTTTTTGTAAATTGCAATATTACATAGTACTGATACATAAGAACCAGTGTAATTGTATTAATATGCATTACATAGATATTTGTACATTTGAGTCATCAGGATTTGTATAAACTGTGATAATATTCTAAATTATGTTTTAGTTTTGTTTTATATTGAAAATCTGGACCTTAAGTATTACGCACAAGTAATACAATAAACAAGGCCTCTTAAGATTCAGTGCCAGATTACAAGTGGAGCGCTAAATTTTCGCACGCCCGTTTGCGGCACACGTTAATTAACCAGCCATTACAAGTGGCTGGTTATTGCTATCAAGAGCTAAGGGGTTTAAGTCACCCTTTTAGTATATTGTCAGCAATTGGATGAGGCACCTAGGGATACCACTTGTTTGTGGGGGGTACCTGCTGGGAGAATGAGAGACACTTCAAATCCGGTCACCCATTCCTCCCAGAAAGGAGCCCCCCAAACTACTTGATCAACACCCCTTTTAAGAGGTGGCAGACCACAGCACCATTTTGGTCTAGCGCTGAGTTCCAGGAGCCCAGCTAGGCCTGCAAGGTTTTGCCGGCCCCCCCAGTAGTCGGCTGCCGGCATTTTAGCGCATCTCTGTGACACATTATTTAAACATTAATTATAACTTTATTGACATAGCTTCATAGTTATAATTAGGAGGTTTATTATTTATAGTATAGTTTATTATAGTGATTTATTTTTTGACAGTAGACAGTTAGCTGGGCATTCCAGGGGAGTGTAGTTTAGATTTTACATAAATTTAGGTGGTATTAGGGACTTAGGGTGTTTAGGTTAGGCATGACGTAGGTATAGGTGGTAAGGGGGAGTTAGCTGGGCAGTGCAAGGGGAGTGTAGGTTAGATGTGATGTAGGTGTAGGTGGTCTGTGGGAGGTAGGGAGATGGGGAAGGTGGAGTGTAGGTTAGCTGCATGTGACATGATTATAGGCATTCAGGAGTAGTTAGCTGGGTGTGCTAGTGGGAGTAGCCTGCATGAGGAGGGTAGCAGCTATGTTTGTCTCGCTAGCTATCAACTATCGATACTACATTGCATGAGCTAGTTAGTATAGGTGTAGTAAAACTTAGGTCCCCATGGCAATATTTGAAGTGTGCATACATGGAAACTGATTTTAGTTTAAGTGGGCAAACTTTCTGCGCCATGTAGGCCCACTTCAAATAAGCCCCCCCCCTAGTCGTAGCAAAACATTCCCCTTTTATTTGAATATCTCAACAGACCATCAGACTGCAAGGCCGACGAGGCCAGCAAGGCAGTTTCCTGATGGTCTGTCAATGCTTTGAATATTGGAGCCCCAGAGTTAAGTCTGTCTCTTTATGGTTGGATCACCAGTGTTATGCGTAAAAATGGCATCTCTTATATAGAAGGTCTATCAGACTAAGGGGCCAATTTATCAACCCTCTGATCGGATCATGTCCGACAGACATCGCTGAATGCGGAGAGCAATACGCTCTCCGCATTCAGCATTGCACCAGCAGCTCTTGTGAACTGCTGGTGCAACGCCGCCCCCTGTAGACTTGCGGCCAATCAGCCGCTATCAGGGGTGTCAATTAACCCGATCGTATTCGATCGGTTGATTTCCCGCAATGTCTGTCCGCCTCCTCAGAGCAGACGGACAGGTTATGGAACACGTGCCTTTAAGCTCCACACAAAGCTTGATAAATAGGCCCCTAAAGCATGAGTCTGTAATTATGGTTGCAAACCGAAATGCATAAAGCATTGATGTCTGATATCGCTTTGTAATAGCTTTATATCATTCTGCCATTGCTTTTTAAAGGGTTTTAAAATGGAATAAATTAAGATTATTTGTAATGCTGATCAGGCCTTTAATTGTTTGTATTTAACTTCCAGAGGAAACTGCAGCACATCGTGCAAGACGGACCCCTTTTAATTTAGTTATTTTGGTTTTCTTTCTGTGCTTAGCCCGGCACATTATCTAGATAGTTTGAATGTCAGTTGTGTTTAGTAAATATGCTGGGAGTGTTTTCCCACTGAAATCATAAATATATAACCCCTTAACGACTGCAACGTACCATGTACGTCACTGGTCGTTAAGGGTTTTCTTGTTTATAATATTATTATCGGTTATTTGTAGAGCGCCATCAGATTCCACAGCGCTAGTCCTGCTCGGTCCCACTCGGTCACTGGAGATAGTGCAGTCTCACCACTGTCAGCGAGACCGGGCTATTAAATATGCAATCCAATTGAAAGACCAGCAACGAACAGGGTACATCACTGGTCCTTAAGGGGTTAACTTCTTGTCTGCTTGAAACAATGTGACAAACAAAAACTTGCCTCCCCTGATTATTAATGATGTCTGCGCTACAGAATTTGGTGGCGCTATACAAATAAATGATAATAATATTAATGTCACTGATAATATCAATTATTTTGATCAATGGTGTCTGCAGTATGTCTATTTTATATTAGTGCCAGCTCTTTATCTATAGTATAAGATATAATTATCTGGAAGCGTCATCTGAGGATAAATTAACCGTGTTTATGTTCAGCATCTCTACTACCACCTGCTCTAGCTTTTGAGTTGAGTCGAGTTTTAACACTTTGTCGTGTACATTAGGTGTTATAGTGCATGAAATAGATATACAGTCACTGCCAATGGCTGCGGTTCCTGGAAATTATTGTCCGCACAGCCCCTGGCAAGCTTACACTATTTTTTATGAATTTTGTTCTGCATGACCACAATGCAAGTCACAGGACAACACTGGGATTTATGAAGCAGTCAAAGCTGTCAGTGATCCTAAGGTACGGGGCAAAAAGTCATAAAAAAGCAGCAAAAAACATTTTATCCAAGGTGTAACCCTTGATATACTGAACCTGGCACAACCCTGTTGTCAGATGACAAATAGGTGCCCAGAGCAACAGATGTCTGAAAAAAGTGGCATCACATACTTAAAGGATGAAATTGAAGTGAAGAAATTGTCAGTTTGGTTACAACTTAAAAGTCCTGTTTTTTTATGTATGCAAATCACGTATTAACAATTTGTTACTGAGTTTCTACATATCTCCATAAATTGTAAGATTTTTATGGGTTTTATCATTTTTTAAACTGTCTTTGCCAACCAATTTCCAGGGATTTGTAAATCTAGAGTAGCCCAGGGAAACACCCCTTTAGAATCCTCCTGAAAATGTTTACCTGTCCAATTAATGACCAGTGATAAATGAGCTTGTGCACTGCTCCAAGCAATCCCTGCATGTAGCAGAGTTAAGCAAATTGCATCATACTTAAGTATAACATATGTGGCCCAATGAGGGGAGTGTACAAAGCACAATTTTAAGAGGAAAAAATACAAGAAAAGTGGTCAAGAAATATGAAAATAAATAAAAAACATTACATTTAGTTTTTCTTAATTAAACAGTTTAAGGAGTAAAGGGTTATGTGAGTTTTTTTTTAGTGTTTATTGTCTTTTAATAATGCACAAGGGCCCAGCTCAGCAGCAAAACTGAGCCACTATGAAAAATTGCATCCATAATAAATACCATTTACTAAGCTTTGGATGCAGTGTTGGACCCTTGTGGTGCAAGTAACCACAACTCACAAAGCACCAGTGGTACGAGTGCTGGTTGCTTAAAGATGGCAGACTTAAAACATCCCAGACTGATTCTTTAAGATGGTTGATAAGGGGTGAATAAAGGCTGCACAAGGAAATTCATGTGCAATAATAACATGTATTGGGAAATGCTGCCAGACTCACCTCAGTGGTGTCCATATAGGTTATCTGCCCAGGAATCTTGTAGGACCACTTTTTATGAAATGGAGCTTTATATCTCAAATAATAGCATTTTAATAAATAAATTAAACATTGTATCAATATCTTGATCAGGATATTCAAATGCATCTCTCTCCACTGTATCTGCTAAAATGATTTTTTTAAATAAACAACAATGTGGTTGCTCTACTAAAATCTATAAGACAAATAAACAGACACATTAAAACGTTTTTACATTTAAAAATTACAAATAAGGAATCAGTAGGTTTCTGCCCTTATCATCTCTGAAGGTAACGGGCAAATCGATCTTGTCACCACTGTGAGGGAATAGGCGTTTATACCTTGTCACCACTGGAAGAGAGTGCAGGTTTCCACCTTGTCGTCACTACTCTGAGGGAGCAGGGCTTTATACTGTGTCACCACTGGGAGGTAGCACAGTTATCCACTTTGTCACCACTGGGAGGAAGCACAGGTTTCCACCTTCTCACCGCTGGGAGGGAATGCCTGTTTTCACGTTGTCACCACTGAAAGGGAGTACGGGTTTCCACCTTTTCACAAATGAGAGGGAACGGGGGTTTACAATTTGTCACCAATGAGAGAGAGCAGAGTTTTTAATGAGAGGGAACCTGGGTTTACACCTTGTCACCGTAAACTATGTGCACCTTAAATACTGTTACATAACGGTAGGAAATTATTACGGCCGAGAATCCGGCTAGAGATTATTTGGGGACTAGACAATTCAGTACTGAGAACTATGACCCAGGCGGGCAGGCAGTCCAAGCTTCTAGATACCCATTAGCATACTTACGGCTAGATTACGAGTTTTGCGGTAAGAGCTGCTCGGTACTAACTTGCAAGTTATTGACACCGCTCACCTCCCTACAGTGCTGGTATTACAGGTTTACAAAAACCCGGCGCTAGCAGGCAATAAGTTAGCGTAAAGCAAAATTGAGCTCCATACTACACTCCAATACCAGTGCTGCGGTGAGCTGGTTTTACGTGCTCGTGCACGATTTCCCCATAGACATCAATGGGGAGAGCCGGATGAAAAAAGCCTAACACCTGCAATAAAGGAGCGTAAAGCTCTGTAATGCAGCCCCATTGATTCCTATGGGGAAATTAAATTTATGTTTACACCTAACACCCTAACATGAACCCCAAGTCTAAACACCCCTAATCTGCCACCCCGACATCGTCACCACCTACATTACACTTATTAACCCCTAATCTTCCGCCCGACATCCTCGACACCTACATTATATTTATTAACCCCTAATCTGCCGCCGACACCTACCTACACTTATTAACCCCTAATCTGCTGCCCCTAACATCGCCACCACCTACCTACATTTATTAACCCCTAGTATTCCGCCCCCAACATCGCCGCCACTATACTAAAGTTATTAACCCCTAACCCTAAGTCTAACTCTAACCCTAACACCCACTAACTTTAATGTAATTAAAATAAATCTAAATAAAACCTACTATTAATAACTAAATAATTCCTATTTAAAACTAAATACTTACCTGTAAAATAAACCCTAAGCTAGCTACAATATAACTAATATCTTCTATCTTCATCCATCCGGCGTGGAGCAGCTCCATCTTCAAGACATCCGGCGTGGAGCATCCTCTTCTTTCCACGGCTCTTCTCGAATGAAGGTTCCTTTAAGGGACGTCATCCAAGATGGCATCCCTTGAATTCTGATTGGCTGATAGAATTCTATCAGCCAATCAAAATTAAAGGTGAAAAAATCCTATTGGCTGATGCAGTCAGTCAGTAGGATTGAGCTTCAATCCTATTTGCTGATCCAATGATTGAAACAGCCAATAGAATGCAAGCTCAATCCTATTGGCTGATTGGATCAGCCAACAGGATTGAAGCTCAATCCTATTGGCTGATTGCATCAGCCAATAGGATTTTTTCACCTTTAATTCCGATTGGCTGATAGAATTCTATCAGTGAGTCAGAATTCAAGGGACGCCATCTTGGATGACATCACTTAAAGGAACCTTCATGGTATAGGCTGTACCGCTCACTTTTTGGCCTCCCAGGCAGACTCGTAAGACCGGCGCTGTGGAAGTCCCATTGAAAAAGAACGTTTTAAAAGCTGCGGTAGTTACGCTGCATTACGGCCAAAAAAGTGTGCGGTACAGAAATACCTGCAAGACTCGTAATACCATCGGTAATGAAAAAGAGCCTTAACTCACTTCACTCATACCGCAAAACTCGTAATCTAGCCCTTAGATATTTAGCCAAAGTAAAATAACATTGGGTATATACATCAAAGGATACTGGCTAGTATGTATCTTATTATAGCTCAAAAAGTAGTGACAATATTTATCAATTGACCAAGTCTGTACACCTGTTGATAAATAAGGCTATTACTATGGCGACACCATTTGTCAGCCAACTGCAAATAAACATTAACAGTAAATAGCTAGTAAGTGTAGAAGATATAGGAGAAATGCCTATGCAAGTTAAAAAAATAAGGTAGAGTCTGGAGAGAGACTGCTATGTCCCTACTCCCCCTAACATGTTTCGCATAAATGCTTTTTCAGTTGGCATTTGACAAATGGGTTGTAATAACCTCAAAACGTTATGCCTTTTTAATCTGTTTGGAATAAAATATATATTTTTTTACGAAAGCCCAGAGAGTGCCGTTTTTCCTGTTTTGATATATATATATATATATATATATATATATATATATATATAAAATTAAATATATTAAGAAATCTTAATAGTCTTATATGTTTCTCATTTATTTCAAAGGTTGGTCTTTTGAATATGCCCTTATGTTTGGAATCAGTTGCCCTTTAAATGAATTTAATGTAATCTACATTTGGTGATATTATTTTATAGTTGAATAGTTTAATGGTCCAGCTAATTGCTATCGTAACATAGTTGACATCCTTAATGAGTTTGTAGTCTCAATCAAATTTCCTGATTCAGAAGAACAATAGTAAATGTGTACTTCCTTAGACACATACTAGAATATTGCTGCTCCATTGATAGCGTCTGAAATAATGTTCTTATATTTCCATCTCTTAATCATGGTTGGATTTAAAACCATTTTAAATATAATCCATTTAATATCTCAGCTAAAATAAATGTATTTTATGTGCTGAGCATCTGAAACAAAAATACCAGAATTCCAGCGTGCTTTGTGGTGTAATGAAAGACTACTTAGATCAGATCCAATAAAGAACTTAATGGAAACATAACAAATGGATGTTATTGTTTAAATAATATTTCTAGAGGGGACAGGAACAGACAGTTTAAAGGGGCATGGAATGAACAAATACTTAATTTATTTTACCTTATGACTGCCATAGGGGCCCATTTATCAAGCTCTGTATGGAGCATGAAGGGCCGTGTTTCTGGGGAGCCTTCAGACTCGCCAGAACCACCAGTTATGAAGCAGCGGTCTAAAGACCACTGCTCCATAACCTGTCTTCCTGCTCTGAGGAGACGGACAGAGATTGTGTGAAATCAACCCGTTCGAATACGATCGGTTTGATTGACACCCCCTGCTAGAGGCCCATTGGCTGCGAATATGCAGGAGGCAGCGTTGCACCAGCAGTTCACAAGAGCTGCTGGAGCAATGCTGAATGTGGAGAGCGTTTTGCTCTTCACATTCAGCGATGTCTGTCGGGCATGATCCGCTGATCGGATCATGTTGGACAGACATTTCATAAATAGGCTCCTGTGTGTTATAGTATTACAAATAAAATAATCAGAAAACAGAGAGTCAATATTCTGCAAATGTTTAAAATTCAATATTCAAAACAGAAATATGCCCTTATAGTGAATTGTACAGCCATTGACAAGCTCAGATGTGGGCCTGACAGGGCGAGAAATCAGGATTTGTGCAACCAGCTGACTGGCACCTGTATGTCTGCTGCAGTGTTTTTATATGCAATATACTTTAAGCCCCCTCTCAAGTGCAATGGTTTGCTTTTTAATTCCAATGGGACTAAGTCAATACAGATTTCATACAGAACTAGTCAGTAATACAAGTATGGATTTTAATTTCAGACAGTAACTATAAAAAAGGGATAGTAATACTAAAGGTTGAGGATTATAGAGTAGTGGAAGGAGATTAACAAATAACAAACGGTCTACATGATTAGTTGTGTTCAGTCTTCACAACATATATTCAAGATAGTGAAATTCTATTAAGGGATGTTACTTTAAATGATAAAGTGGGTTTTACTTCATTCTCTTTCTACAAAGGAGGAAGTTTAAAGGGGTTTATTAAAAGTAAAAGTAAATAAGTCTGTGGGTCCAGATACTATTCATCCAAGGGTTTTAATTGAACTTTGATTCATGATAGCTGCTCCATCAGCTAATTTATTTTAATTAGTCACTTCTAACAGGAGTTGTTCCAAAAGACTGGAAAATTGCTAATGTATTCCCTCTTCATAAAAAGGGTAGTAGGGAAATTTCTGCTAACTATAGGCCAGTCAGACCGCAAGGGGTTCGATTGCCAAATTAAACAACAAGGGTGAAATCGGGCATCCTTGACGGGTACCGGTCCGAATGGGGAAATGATCTGATGGTGAACCATTCACCAATAGTACAGATGAGGCGTTCGCATATAAGGCCCGAATACAGTTAGAGAACTGCCCGCTGAATCCAAATTGATTCATGACATGGAATAAGTGATCCCATGTAATAGAGTCAAAAGCCTTTTGGGCGTCGAGAGATAGAATAGCGGGATCTACCTGTCCATCTGAGCGTGTTGTTTGGAAAAAATCTATAAGTAAAAAGATTTTGCGAATACTAGCCGCAGCGTTTCGATGTGTCATGAAGCCGACCTGGTCACCATGGATCAGTGGTCCCAAAGTTGAATTAAGTCTGTGTGCCAAGATAGAAGTGAATATCTTGTAATCTGAGTTTAGCAATGAGATAGGTCGATACGAATCAACTAACTCAGGGTCTTTGCCCTTTTTTGGGATCAAGATAATTTTAGATTCTGCAAAGTATTTTGATGGTGTTTTACCCTTACATAGATAATCATTAAAGATATTTACCAAAGATATGTTTAACTCATCTCTGAGAATTTTGTATAGTTCAGCCGGGAGTAAGTCTGGGCCGGCTGCTTTACCCACTCTCAATTTGTCAATAGCTTGACTTACTTCCGCACTGGTAATAGGTTGATTAAGATTTTCAGCCTCTTGTACAGACAACATCGGGAGCCGAATTGTTTCCCAGAACCTCTCTTTGTTAAACACATCAATCTGTGGTGCGGCGTAAAGTTTTCTGAAAAATTCGTAAAAACCCGCTTTTATGTCAGCAGGGTCCGTTATTCTTTTCCCATCTATCTTTATAGCATGGATGTTTTTATGAGCCTGGTAGCTATTCACACAGTTTGCTAATAATTTGCCCACCTTATTGCCAAATCTATAAAATTTGGCTCTGGAACGAAGTTCCTGAGCAGTAGCCTTCTGTAGTGAAATATTTTCCCATTCTTGTTTAGCTTTGAGGTAGGTCTGCCAGTTCTTATCATTAGGTATTGATATGTACCTATTATAGGAATTTCTCAAGTAGTTAGATAGCTCAGTTTCCTTAAGACGTAGTTTATTTCTAAGTTTACAAGTGTAGTTTTTCACTTCTCCTCTGATCACCGCCTTGGCGGCTTCCCAGAAGATTTCTGAGTTATGAGTGGACTGTTTGTTTTGCAACACATATTCGAGCCAGCTGTTGCGAATATGACTTATAAATCCGGCATTATTAGCTAGATAGTGTGGGAAAGTATATCCTCTAACAGGATCAAAGGTGGGGCCACCTAATCCAATTACAAGGGATATGGGAGCGTGGTCAGAGATAGTAAAATCTCCAATCTCAACTTTATCCGTATTCCACAGTATTCTATCTGAACCCAAAAAAAGATCTATACGCGAGTATGATTTGTACTGTTTGGATTCACATGTGAATGCGCTAGTGCTAGGAAACCGATGCCTCCATATATCCTTTATTTTAAGTGCACTGCAAAAGGTTTTGAGAACTCTTGTTGCCTTATGCGAAATTCTGGGAAGTGCAAGCTTATTAGGTTGAAGTCTATCTGTATTATTAAAGACTAAATTGAAGTCACCTACCACCAACAAATTAGAGTCTACATAATTAAATAATCTGACTTTCAGATTAACCCAAAATGATTCATCCATGTGATTTGGGCCATACACATTACAAATAGTATAGATGGATGATCCCAGTTTTAATTTCAGAATAATATAGCGCTCATTTGAATCCATTTCTTGAGCAATGATTTGATATTCGAAATTTTTCCGAAATAGAATTGCCACCCCGCGCTTACGCGATGCGCAGGGGGTGAAAATAACTTCCTGTACCCAATTCACTCGCAGTTTTCTATGCTCTTGCTCAGACAGATGTGTCTCTTGTAAGAGAACTATGTCTGCTTTAGATTTATTGAGTTGGGCTAGTATTCTTTTACGTTTAATCGGGCTAGTGATGCCCCTGACGTTCCATGAGATAACCTTTAATTTCGACATTTAATGTTATTATTTGGCGTTATTGCAAGAAAAAAAAGGGAGAAGAAAAAAAGAGGAAAAAAACCAAAAAAAAAAAACCCTTGGCCACCCAGTCTCGTTCGAGCTTCCCGGCACCATAGGTGCTGAGTCGCCTCTAAAATTCATGCATCCTAATACATAAATCTTTAAAAACCAAATAAGCAACTTCAGCATCAGTCTATATAGGACACAAAAATCTGATTTGCACATAATAATAAAAGAAAGAACAAAAAAGAGAAAGAACGGTAAATGTATAATACACTAGACTCCCTGCCCTCCTGAACTAGTGACTCTCTTTGTATTTATCTAAAAATGACTTAGCATCTTGGGGTGTGTTTAATGTAATTAACTCATTATCTAGAAATAGCTTAATCTTGGCAGGGTAGATTAGTCTAGCGGGGAGATCAAGATTTATGAGCTCAGTACAAAATGGTGCCATTGCTTTTCGCTTATTAGCGGTCTGAACTGAATAATCCTGAAACAGTAAGATTCTGTGCTGATCTATTTCCAGGTTTTGTATCTTTCTGTAAGCCCTTAAAATGTTAAATTTGTCCTGGAAATTTAGGTATTTTACCATAACTGGCCTCATCTTAACGGGATTTGTTTAGGAGATAACCGTCTTAAATTATTACTTTATGCTGATGACCTGCTACTCTTTCTTAATAATTCACAATCGGAAATTCCTGGAATTTTAGAGATTATTGGTAAATTTGGGTCATTTTCGGGCTACAAAATTAACGTTTCCAAATCCGACTTGCTCTGGTTAAACCCAGTAGCTCATTTAGATTATGTACCCCCGTTTAATGTGGCAGAACAATACATCACCTATTTAGGCATTAACATCAGCAGAAATCCAGCGGAATGGTACACCCTTAACTATACCCCTTTATTAACTAAGATAGAAGCCGACTTCAGGAAATGGGCACATATACCACTATCACTTACCGCTAAAATTAACTTGATAAAGATGACTATCCTACCAAAAGTGTTGTATATTATGCAGAATATTCCTAATATGCTATCAAATTCAGACTTGAAATTATTGGACAGCTATATTAGGACTTTCATCTGGGGTAACGGTCGGAAACGTATTTCGCTACTCAAGCTGGCTCAACTTAAACGATTTGGTGGATTAGCTCTACCGATATTTTCAATCTACAATAAAGTATGTATGGCTAAGGTAGCAATGGATTGGCTGACCGGTGGTTCACATGTGGCATCCCTTGAGCTGGAACAAAAACTAGTCCATCCCTTTTCGCTCTGTGCTTTATTACATACCCCCCGTAAAAGTATACCAAGTAAGTTTAAGAAGAAGTATACACTGATAAATGTTATCACAGCCTGGCAATTTATTCGGTCCAGTATGGGCGATAACCCTCTTATTTCCAAGGCTGTTCCTATTACGAAGAACCCATGTTTTACTCCTGGTCTAAATAATAAATTGTTTAATAGATGGACAGCACAGGGTCTATCCCATCTAATTCAGTTACGAGATCTCGAGAGTACTTTCATATTTCCTTTTTCAGTTCTTAAAAACCGTTATCAACTCAATAACGCAGACTTTTATGCATATTTACAACTCCGACACTGGTATAATGCCTCCATTCAAAATCACACTAGAGAATGGACCAATGCTACCATCAGAATGGGTTTGTCGCTATATAAACTAGGAAAACACTTGACTAGTTATTGGTATAGAATGGTGCTAACACCAATGGGGGAACGAAACCTCGAAGATATAGGCGCTAAGTGGTCCAATGCTTATCTAGTTGTGGATAGCTTTAAGTTGAAATCAAGTATAATTGCGGCCGAACGGGCAACCCTTTCGGCGTCATGGCGGGAATCACACTTTAAAATACTGAACCGTGTATACACGCTGCCAGCAAGTTTGAATAGTTGGTTTGGCAACTTATTAAATCTATGTCCACGATGCTGCTCTGATAGGGCCGACCTGGTTCACATGTTTTGGAGCTGTCCGAAAGTTTTACAATTTTGGCGCCGTGTGCAATTTTGGCTGAATAAGATACTAAGGTCACAAATAGTACTCCACTTGGAGCAAATACTTTTTTTGACTGAAGCCTCTGACCACATACAAAAGGTCTCCTTTGTTAACACCGCAATTCTTGGGGCCAGATATTTAATTCTGAAAAATTGGAAGGACAAACAAACACCCACGATTAATAACCTATCACATTTACTACACTCACAATATATCATAGAACAGATGGATAATGTGGACACTGGCCCTAATCACCAGGGAAGATTTGCTAATAAGTGGTTAGAGTTTATTAATTGGTACAGAATTACTACATAGACTTGCAGGAAATTTCTTCTCAATCTTTTTTTTTTTTTTTTTTTTTTTTCTTTCCCCCTTTTTTTTGTCTGTCTTGTTGTATTTCCCCGGCCAGCCCCCCTCTCTCACACGGATCTTCTGGGCCAGTCATGCATCCCAAAACTATTGGACATACTGGTCTAGAGTCTAGAAAATGGTTTGTTCAGACTCAGCACAGACTGTATCACTAATGCAGTACACCTTCATCCTTGTCTGTTCACCTGTAGTGATGTTGATTTTTGGTAAAACTGATTTTGACTGCCATGTTCATGAAATTCTATTGATATACTTTGATAAAACGAGGTTAACAAAGAAATGTGTAATGTAGTAGAACAGACGCTATATGTATACTGCTCCTTAGTGAAGGAGTATGTTGATATGTTATTGCTTTGGCTTTCTGTTTTTCTGTTTTGCTATTATAACCTCAATAAAAATATATAAATACAACTATAGGCCAGTCAGTTTGACCTCAATCGCAGGGAAATTAATGGAAACTCTTTTAAAGGAAAGACTTGTCTTACCTTCAGACAAACTACTTATAAGACAAAGGATAGCATGGTTTCACTGCTGGAAGATGATGTCAGACTAATCTAATTGATTTCTTTGACCATGTAACTTAATTTATAGACTAGGGAGGAGCCAAAAATGTAGCATGTCTAGACTTTAACAAAGCATTTGACACTGTCCCTCACAACAAACATTCCCAAAATGTATTGCCTTGTAGATGCAAAGTTTGTTAAGTGGGTAGAATGCTGACTTAAGGATAGAAGACACAGGGTTTCGATTAATAGAATACATTTAAATAAGGGGTAAGTTACAAGTGGTCTTCCCCAGCGGTCAGTTCTTGGGCCTGTTTTATTTAACATGATTTTCAAAAATATTGTAAGACGACTACAGGGAAAGGATTGGTTGTTTACTCATTAAAGAAAAATTTGTAACAGAGTTGATGTTCCAGAAGGAGTGGATCAAATGAAAAGTGATATTAAAAAAAAACTGGAGGACTGGGCTCATCTGGATTGCTATGTACAGTTCTAGAGACCATATCTCCAAAAGGATATAAATAAACTAGAAACTGTCCCAAGGAGGCTACAAAATGCTACATGGTCTAACAAATAAAACATACAAAGAAAGACTCTATGATCTAAAAATGTATAGTTTAGAGAAAAGAAGGGAAAAGGAGACATGATAGAAAACTTCAAATATATGAAGGTACTTAATAAAGTGGAAGCGGAAAGCATTTTCCACAAATAAAGAAACTCCAAAACAAGGGGTCACAATCTTAAGTTAGAGGGTAGCAGATTCAAGAGAAATGTGAGGAAGTGATGCTTTACAGAAATGGTGGTGGATTCATGGAATAAACTTTCAATAGAGGAGATAAACACAGGGACTGTAAAATAACTAAAAAATGTATAAGACTTTTCTAAGAAAAACATAATTTATGTAAGAATTTACCTGATAATTCTTTCATATTGGCAAGAGTCCATGAGCTAGTGACATATGGGATATACAATCCTACCAGGAGGGGCAAAGTTTCCCAAACCTCAAAATGCCTATAAATACACCCCTCACCACACCCACAATTCAGTTTAATGAACAGCCAAGCAGTGGGGTGATAAAGAAAGGAGTAGAAAGCATCAACAAAGGAAATTTGGAAATAATTGTGCTTTATACAAAAAATCATAACCACCATAAAAAGGGTGGGCCTCATGGACTATTGCCAATATGAAAGAAATGAATTTATCAGGTAAATTCTTACATAAATTATGTTTTCTTTCCTGTAATTGGCAAGAGTCCATGAGCTAGTGACATATGAGATATCAATACCCAAAATGTGGAGTCTTCCACTCAAGAGTCACTAGAGAGGGAGGGAATAAAACAAAAACAGCCATATTCCGCTGAGAAAATAATCCACAACCCAAAAATAAGTTTATTTTCACTTTTGAAAGAAAAAAAACTTAAATAAAAAAGCAGAAGAATCAAACTGAAACAGCTGCCTGAAGAACTTTTCTACCAAAAACTGCTTCCGAAGAAGCAAATACATCAAAATGGTAGAATTTAGTAAATGTATGCAAAGAGGACCAAGTGGCTGCTTTGCAAATCTGATCAACTGAAGCTTCATTCTTAAAAGCCCACGAAGTGGAGACTGATCTAGTGATCTAGTAGAATGAGCTGTAATTCTCTGAGGCGGGGTTTGACCCGACTCCAAATAAGCTTGATGAATCAAAAGTTTCAACCAAGAAGCCAAGGAAATAGCAGAAGCTTTCTGACCTTTCCTAGGACCAGAAAATAAAACAAATAGACTAGAAGTCTTTCTGAAATTTTTAGTAGCTTCCACATAATATTTCAAAGCTCTTACCACATCCAAAGAATGTAAGGATCTCTCCAAAGAATTCTTAGGATTAGGACATAAAGAAGGGACAACAATTTCTCTACTAATGTTGTTAGAATTCACAACCTTAGGTAAAAATTGAAAAGAAGTCCGCAAAACTGCCTTATCCTGATGAAAAATCAGAAAAGGAGAAAGAGCAGATAGCTCAGAAACTCTTCTAGCAGAAGAGATAGCCAAAAGGAACAACACTTTCCAAGAAAGTAGTTTAATGTCCAAAGAATGCATAGGTTCAAATGGAGGAGCCTGTAAAGCCCTCAGAACCAAATTAAGACTCCAAAGAGGAGAAATTGACTTAATGACAGGCTTAATACGAACTAAAGCCTGTATAAAACAGTGTATATCAGGAAGTATAGCAATCTTTCTGTGAAATAAAACAGAAAGAGCGGAGATTTGTCCTTTCAAGGAACTTGCAGACAAACCCTTATCCAAACCATCCTGAAGAAACTGCAAAATTCTAGGAATTCTAAAAGAATGCCAGGAGAATTTATGAGAAGAACACCATGAAATGTAAGTCTTCCAAACTCTATAATAAATCTTTCTAGAGACAGATTTACGAGCTTGTAACATAGTATTAATCACTGAATCAGAGAAACCTCTATGACTTAGAACTAAGCGTTCAATTTCCATACCTTCAAATTTAATGATTTGAGATCCTGATGGAAAAACGGACCTTGAGATAGTAGGTCCGGCCGTAACGGAAGTGGCCAAGGCGGGCAACTGGACATCCGAACCAGATCCGCATACCAAAACCTGTGTGGCCATGCTGGAGCCACCAGCAACACAAAAGACTGTTCCATGATGATTTTGGAAATCACTCTTGGAAGGAGAACTAGAGGCGGGAAGATGTAAGCAGGTTGATAACACCAAGGAAGTGTCAGTGCATCCACTTCTTCCGCCTGAACATCCCTGGACCTGGACAGGTATCTGGGAAGTTTTTTGTTTAGATGAGAGGCCATGAGATCTATCTCTGGAAGCCCCCACATCTGAACAATCTGAGAAAACACATCTGGATGGAGAGACCACTCCCCTGGATGTAAAGTCTGGTGGCTGAGATAATCCGCCTCCCAATTGTCTACACCTGGGATATGCACCGCAGAGATTAGACAGGAGCTGCATTCCGCCCAAGCAAGTATACAAGATATTTCTTTCATAGCTTGGGGACTGTGAGTCCCACCCTGATGATTGACATAAGCCACAGTTGTGATATTGTCTGTCTGAAAACAAATGAATGGTTCTCTCTTTAGTAGAGGCCAGAACTGAAGAGCTCTGAGAATTGCACGGAGTTCTAAAATATTTATTGGTAATCTCGCCTCTTGAGATTTCCAAACCGCTTGTGCTGTCAG
This sequence comes from Bombina bombina, assembly GCF_027579735.1. Classification (NCBI taxonomy): domain Eukaryota; kingdom Metazoa; phylum Chordata; class Amphibia; order Anura; family Bombinatoridae; genus Bombina; species Bombina bombina. The sequence continues at coordinate 190,439,893 of NC_069509.1, forward strand.
AGACCCCCAAACAGCTCCCCAACCTGAAAGACTCGCATCTGTTGTGATCACAGTCCAGGTTGGGCGAACAAAAGAAGCCCCTTGAACCAAACGATGGTGATCTATCCACCATGTCAGAGAGTGTCGTACATTGGGATTCAAGGATATTAATTGTGATATCTTTGTATAATCCCTGCACCATTGATTCAGCATACAAAGCTGTAGAGGTCTCATGTGAAAATGAGCAAAGGGGATCGCGTCCGATGCTGCAGTCATGAGACCTAAAACTTCCATGCACATAGCGACTGAAGGGAATGACTGAGACTGAAGGAGCCGACATGCTGTGACCAATTTTAAATGTCTCTTGTCTGTTAGAGACAGAGTCATGGACACTGAATCTATCTGGAAGCCTAAAAAGGTGACCCTTGTCTGAGGAATCAAGAAACTTTTTGGTAAATTGATCCTCCAACCATGTTTCCGAAGAAACAACACTAGTTGATTCGTGTGAGATTCTGCAGTATGTAAAGACTGAGCTAGTACCAAGATATCATCCAAATAAGGAAACACTGCAATACCCTGTTCTCTTATTACAGATATTAGGGCACCCAGAACCTTTGAAAAGATTCTTGGAGCTGTTGCTAGGCCAAATGGAAGAGCAACAAATTGGTAATGCTTGTCTAGAAAAGAGAATCTCAGAAACTGATAGTGTTCTGGATGAATCGGAATATGAAGGTATGCATCCTGCAAGTCTATTGTGGACATATAATGTCCTTGCTGAACAAAAGGCAGAATAGTCCTTATAGTCAGCATCTTGAAAGTTGGTACTCTTACATAACGATTCAAAATTTTAAGATCCAGAACTGGTCTGAACAAATTTTCTTTCTTTGGTACAATGAATAGGTTTGAATAAAACCCCAAACCTTGTTCCTGAGGAGGAACTGGCATGATTACCCCTGAAGACTCCAGGTCTGAAACACACTTCAGAAAAGTCTGAGCTTTTACTGGATTTACAGGGATGCGTGAGAGAAAAAATCTTCTCACAGGAGGTCTTACTTTGAATCCTATTCGATACCCTTGAGAGACAATGCTCTGAATCCAATGATTTTGGACAGATTTTATCCAAAAATCCTTGAAAAACCTTAATCTGCCCCCTACCAGCTGAGCTGGAATGAGGGCCGCACCTTCATGCGGACTTAGGGGCAGACTTTGGTTTCCTAAATGGCTTGGATTTATTCCAATTTGAGGAAGGCTTCCAACTGGAAGCAGATTCCTTGGGAGGAGGATTGAGTTTTTGTTCCTTATTCTGACGAAAAGAACGAAAACGGTTAGAAGCCTTAGATTTACCCTTAGGTTTTTTATCCTGAGGCAAAAAAACTCCTTTTCCTCCAGTGATAGTTGAAATAATAGAATCCAACTGAGAACCAAATAAATTATTACCTTGGAAAGAAAGAGATAGTAATCTAGATTTAGATGTCATATCAGCATTCCAAGATTTAAGCCACAAAGCTCTTCTAGCTAATACAGCTAAAGACATGGATCTAACATCAATTTTGATAATATCAAAAATGGCATCACAAATAAAATGATTAGCATGTTGCAGTAAGCAAACAATACTAGATATGTCAGAATCCAATTCATGTTGCGCTAAATTTTCCAACCAAAAAGTTGATGCAGCCGCAACATCAGCCAAAGAAATAGCAGGTCTGAGAAGATGACCTGAATATAAATAGGCCTTCCTTAGATAAGATTCAAGCTTCCTATCTAAAGGATCCTTAAAGGAAGTGCTATCTTCCATAGGAATAGTGGTACGTTTAGCAAGAGTAGAAATAGCTCCATCAACTTTGGGGATATTTTCCCAAAACTATATAGATTTTGCTGGTAAAGGATACAATCTCTTAAACCTTGAAGAAGGAATAAAGGAAGTACCTGGCTTATTCCATTCCCTAGAAATCATATCAGAAATAGCTTCAGGAATGGGAAAAACACCTGGGGAAACCACAGGAGGTTTAAAAACAGCATTTAAACGTTTATTAGACTGAACGTCAATAGGACTGGTTACCTCAATATCCAAAGTAATTAACACTTCTTTTAATAAAGAACGCATATACTCTATTTTAAATAAATAAGTAGATTTGTCAGTGTCAATATCTGAGGAAGGATTTTCTGTTTCAGATAGATCCTCATCAGAAGAGGATGAATTATTATGTTGTTGGTCATTTGAAATTTCATCAGCTAAATGAGAAGTTTTAAAAGACCTTTTACGTTTATTAGAAGGTGGAAATGCAGACAAAGCCTTCATAATAGATTCAGAAACAAATTCTTTAAAATTTACAGCTATATCATGCACATTAGAAGTTGAAGGAACTGCAACTGGCAATGTACTATTACTGATAGAAACACTATCTGCATGTAAAAGTTTATCATGACAACTATTACAAATGACATTTGGTGGAATAATTTCTACAATTTTACAACAAATGCACTTAGCTTTTGTAGAACCCATGTCAGGCAGCAATGTTCCAGCAGAAACTTCAGAGGCAGGATTAGATTGGGACATCTTGCTCAATGTAAGAGAATAAACAACATATAAAGCAAAATTATCTATTTCCTTAAATGACAGTTTCAGGAATGGGAAAAAATGCAAAAGCATAGGCCTCTTGATAGAAAGGAAAGCAGGAGGCAAACAACAATGGGGTATTGAAATAATGAAGAAAAAATTGGCGCCAAGTATGACGCACAACGTAACGTAAACTTTTTTGGCGCCAAAAATGACCGGAAATAACACACTTGCATCACTAATGACGCTGCCGTGTGAAAGGTCTCGACGTCACGTATGACGCGGGAAATGACGAAGTTGCGTCAAAAAATGTAATTTCCAGCGCCAAAAAAGTTTGCGCCAAAAATGACGTAATAAAGTCTAACATTTGACGCACCCGCGGGCCTAATACCCGCAAATGCAGAAGTAGTCAAATTGAAAAAGACTTAACCCCAGGTAAGAAATAAATTTCTTAAAGTGTTTACATTCCCAAATATGAAACTGACAGTCTGCAGAAGGAAATACATGAACCTGACTCATGGCAAATATAAGTACAATACATATATTTAGAACTTTATATAAATGCATAAAGTGCCAAACCATAGCTGAGAGTGCCTTAAGTAATGAAAACATACTTACCAAAAGACACCCATCCACATATAGCAGATAGCCAAACCAGTACTAAAACAGTTATTAGTAGTAAATTTGAGAGTATATCGTCGATCTGAAAAGGGAGGTAGGAGATGAATCTCTACAACCGATAACAGAGAACCCATGAAAAAGACCCCCGTTAGAGAAATCATCATATTCAATAGGTGATACTCCCTTCATGTCCCTCTGACATTCGCTGTACTCTGAGAGGAATCGGGCTTCAACAATGCTGAGAAGCACATATCAACGTAGAAATCTTAGCACAAACTTACTTCACCACCTCCATAGGAGGCAAAGTTTGTAAAACTGAATTGTGGGTGTGGTGAGGGGTGTATTTATAGGCATTTTGAGGTTTGGGAAACTTTGCCCCTCCTGGTAGGATTGTATATCCCATATGTCACTAGCTCATGGACTCTTGCCAATTACATGAAAGAAACGGTAACATGTAATATGTGTAGACTTGATTGGACATGCATAAGGCTAGCCTAAGTAATAAGTAACATGTAATATGTGTAGACTTGATGGGACATGCATAAGGCTATCCTAAGTAAACAGTAACATGTAATATGTGTAGACTTGATGGGACATGCATAAGGCTATACTAAGTAATAAGTAACATGTAATATGTGTAGACTTGATGGGACATACATAAGGTTATCCTAAGTAAACAGTAACATGTAATATGTGTAGACTTGATGGGACATGCATAAGGCTATCCTAAGTAAACAGTAACATGTAATATGTGTAGACTTGATGGGACATACATAAGGCTATACTAAGTAATAAGTAACATGTAATATGTGTAGACTTGATGGGACATACATAAGGCTATACTAAGTAATAAGTAACATGTAATATGTGTAGACTTGATGGGACATGCATAAGGTAATCCTAAGAAAACAGTAACATGTAATATGTGTAGACTTGATGGGACATGCATAAGGCTATCCTAAGGAAACAGTAACATGTAACGTGTAGATTTGATGGGACATGCATAAGGATATACTAAGTAATAAGTAACATGTAATATGTGTAGACTTGATGGGACATGCATAAGGCTATACTAAGTAATAAGTAACATGTAATATGTGTAGACTTGATGGGACATGCATAAGGTTATACTAAGAAAACAGTAACATGTAATATGTGTAGACTTGATGAGACATACATAAGGCTATCCTAAGTAATAAATAACCTGTAATATGCGTAGACTTGATAGGACATGCATAAGGCTATCCTGAGAGAACATTAACATGTAATATGTGTAGACTTAAAGGGACATGCATAAGGTTATCCTAAGAAAAAAGTAACATGTAATATGTGTAGACTTGATGGGACATGCATAAGGCTATCCTAAGAAAAAAGTAACATGTAATATGTGTATACTTGATGGGACATGCATAAGGCTATACTAAGTAATAAGTAACATGTAATATGTGTAGACTTGATGGGACATACATAAGGTTATCCTAAGAAAAAAGTAACATGTAATATGTGTAGACTTGATGGGACATGCATAAGGCTATCCTAAGTAATAAGTAACATGTAATATGTGTAGACTTGATAGGACATGCATAAGGCTATACTAAGTAATAAGTAATATGTAATATGTGTAGACTTGATGGGACATGCATAAGGCTATCCTAAGTAATAAGTAACATGTAATATGTGTAGACTTGATGGGACATGCATAAGGTTATACTAAGTAATAAGTAACATGTAATATGTGTAGACTTGATGGGACATGCATAAGGCTATCCTAAGTAATAAGTAACATGTAATATGTGTAGACTTGATGGGACATACATAAGGCTATCCTAAGTAATAAGTAACATGTTCTATGTGTAGACTTGATGGGACATGCATAAGGTTATCCTAAGTAATAAGTAACATGTAATATGTGTAGACTTGATAGGACATACATAAGGCTACACTAAGTAATAAGTAACATGTAATATGTGTAGACATGATGGGGCATGCATAAGGTTATCCTAAGTTATAAGTAACATGTAATATGTGTAGACTTGATGTGACATACATAAGGTTATACTAAGTAATTAGTAACATGTAATATTTTTAGACTTGATGGGACATGTATAAGGCTATACTAAGTAATAAGTAACATGTAATATGGGTAGACTTGATGGGACATATATAAGGCTATACTAAGTAATAAGTAACATGTAATATGGGTAGACTTGATGGGATATGCATAAAGCTATACTAAGTAATAAGTAACATGTAATATGGGTAGACTTGATGGGATATGCATAAAGCTATACTAAGTAATAAGTAACATGTAATATGGGTAGACTTGATGGGACATGCATAAGGTTATCCTAAGTAATAAGTAACATGTAATATGGGTAGACTTGATGGGACATGTATAAGGCTATACTAAGTAATAAGTAACATGTAATATGGGTAGACTTGATGGGACATGCATAAGGCTATACTAAGTAATAAGTAACATGTCATATGGGTAGACTTGATGGGTCATGTATAAGGCTATACTAAGTAATAAGTAGCATGTAATATGGGTAGACTTGATGGGACATACATAAGGCTATCCTAAGTAATAAGTAATATGTGTAGACTTGATGGGACATGTATAAGGCTATACTAAGTAATAAGTAACATGTATTATGTGTAGACTTGATGGGACATACATAAGGCTATCCTAAGTAATAAGTAACATGTAATATGTGTAGACTTGATGGGACATACATAAGGCTATACTAAGTAATAAGTAACATGTAATATGTGTAGACATGATGGGACAAGCATAAGGCTATCCTAAGTAATAAGTAACATGTAATATGTGTAGACTTGATGGGACATACATAAGGCTATACTAAGTAATAAGTAACATGTAATATGTGTAGACTTGATGGGACATGCATAAGGTAATCCTAAGAAAACAGTAACATGTAATATGTGTAGACTTGATGGGACATGCATAAGGCTGTCCTAAGGAAACAGTAACATGTAACGTGTAGATTTGATGGGACATGCATAAGGCTATACTTAGTAATAAGTAACATGTAATATGTGTAGACTTGATGGGACATGCATAAGGCTATACTAAGTAATAAGTAACATGTAATATGTGTAGACTTGATGGGACATGCATAAGGTTATACTAAGGAAACAGTAACATGTAACGTGTAGATTTGATGGGACATGCATAAGGCTATACTTAGTAATAAGTAACATGTAATATGTGTAGACTTGATAGGACATGCATAAGGCTATCCTGAGAGAACATTAACATGTAATATGTGTAGACTTGATGGGACATGCATAAGGTTATCCTAAGAAAAAAGTAACATGTAATATGTGTAGACTTGATGGGACATGCATAAGGCTATCCTAAGAAAAAAGTAACATGTAATATGTGTATACTTGATGGGACATGCATAAGGCTATACTAAGTAATTTGTAACATGTAATATTTTTAGACTTGATGGGACATGTATAAGGCTATACTAAGTAATAAGTAACATGTAATATGGGTAGACTTGATGGGACATATATAAGGCTATACTAAGTAATAAGTAACATGTAATATGGGTAGACTTGATGGGATATGCATAAAGCTATACTAAGTAATAAGTAACATGTAATATGGATAGACTTGATGGGACATGCATAAGGTTATCCTAAGTAATAAGTAACATGTAATATGGGTAGACTTGATGGGACATGTATAAGGCTATACTAAGTAATAAGTAACATGTAATATGGGTAGACTTGATGGGACATGCATAAGGCTATACTAAGTAATAAGTAACATGTAATATGGGTAGACTTGATGGGACATGTATAAGGCTATACTAAGTAATAAGTAACATGTAATATGGGTAGACTTGATGGGACATACATAAGGCTATCCTAAGTAATAAGTAATATGTGTAGACTTGATGGGACATGTATAAGGCTATACTAAGTAATAAGTAATATGTAATATGTGTAGACTTGATGGGACATGCATAAGGCTATCCTAAGTAATAAGTAACATGTAATATGTGTAGACTTGATGGGACATGCATAAGGTTATACTAAGTAATAAGTAACATGTAATATGTGTAGACTTGATGGGACATGCATAAGGCTATACTAAGTAATAAGTAACATGTAATATGTGTAGACTTGATGGGACATACATAAGGCTATCCTAAGTAATAAGTAACATGTAATATGTGTAGACTTGATGGGACATACATAAGGCTATCCTAAGTAATACGTAACATGTGATATGTGTAGACTTGATGGGACATGCATAAGGTTATCCTAAGTAATAAGTAACATGTAATATGTGTAGACTTGATAGGACATACATAAGGCTATATTAAGTAATAAGTAACATGTAATATGTGTAGACATGATGGGACATGCATAAGGTTATCCTAAGTTATAAGTAACATGTAATATGTGTAGACTTGATGTGACATACATAAGGTTATACTAAGTAATTAGTAACATGTAATATTTTTAGACTTGATGGGACATGTATAAGGCTATACTAAGTAATAAGTAACATGTAATATGGGTAGACTTGATGGGACATACATAAGGCTATCCTAAGTAATAAGTAATATGTGTAGACTTGATGGGACATGTATAAGGCTATACTAAGTAATAAGTAACATGTATTATGTGTAGACTTGATGGGACATACATAAGGCTATCCTAAGTAATAAGTAACATGTAATATGTGTAGACTTGATGGGACATGCATAAGGTTATCCTAAGTAATACGTAACATGTAATATGTGTAGACTTGATGGGACATGCATAAGGCTATACTAAGTAATAAGTAACATGTAATATGTGTAGACTTGATGGGACATACATAAGGCTATACTAAGTAATAAGTAACATGTAATATGTGTAGACTTGATGGGACATGCATAAGGTTATCCTAAGTAATAAGTAACATGTAATATGTGTAGACTTGATGGGACATACATAAGGCTATCCTAAGTAATAAGTAACATGTAATATGTGTAGACTTGATGGGACATGCATAAGGCTATACTAATTAATAATGATATAGTGAATAGAGGGTTGGCGCCTACTAAAAAATCCTGTATGCCTGGTGGATAGGGGAAACTACTCCTCCTCAGTAGTTTAGGTTGAGAACAATTGTAAGAGTTTGGATTTCCACTGGCGCTTATAAATTAAGCTAGGATTTATGCTACCATTATATGTGTAACTTATCTAAGTGAAATATTATAAGTGATTCTGATTTGTATCAGGTGTAAAAACAAAAGTATCTAAGTGTCTCAGACAACGGATATTTAGGATTTTTAAGTCCTATGTGTTGATTGGTATAAAAAATATTTTTTATGTTTTGAAAAGAATAATATTACTAAATCTGTAATTACAGATGATGTGGATAGTGTTTGTGAATAGATTATGAGGAGTAAATAAGTGTAAGTGAAGCTAGTGACGATCCAATTTACAGTGATAAGAAATGGATATAACTATATCCAAAAAATAAAGAAAGATATAGAAGTGTTAAAACTATTTTATTAAACTAAATTATCTGTCAACAATAAAACTTTAGGATTAACTAAAAGATATATGGCAAATAAAACAAATAAAAGCAAATAAAACAAGGTACGTCTCCCTATGAACTTGTTTCAGTAAGTCGAGTGACTTGACAGTATATGGTCTCTGAATATAACTTGATAAACAAAAAATGCCACCTTGGGATTAAAGCAAGCTGTAAGGTACCTTACAAATGTCTGTTGGGAATCGTGTAAGTGCCGATGTTCTGTGAGCTTCCTTCTCAGTTTTGTTCCTTCGCGGCTTAACGTGAGATAACAAACAAGCCTCCGTTCCTGATTGGTGGTTAGGGGGTTACACCTCTCTTAGGATAGGCTGTGACTGTGCACGCTGGATGTTTAGCGTGTTCAGATGTAATTGATCTTTTTCAAGATGTTTGAACTGCAGCTGTAAAAAACTTTTTTCTTCTGCACTTTGATGTGCAGTGTTAGGGATCCACTGTTAGAAAGAAAAGCTGTGCTCCACTTTCAGATCCTGATCAGATCCTTGGTCCTCCTTGTGGTTTTGGCTCCTAAATCATGAAAATTAGAGAGTCCACTTGAGGGGCTGGATCGCAGTGTGTGCAACACCTCACAACATAAGGTATTATATCTAATGTAACTTTTTTAAAGTCCATATTGCCTATTTTTTATAAACTCACATTATTGTGTTCCCTGTTATAATAATATCTTATGAGATAATAGTTAATTTATTATGTGTATAAGATTCCATAATGAATATCTTATTTTGTCAAAAGTTGAGTGAAAAGCATACAGTGAACCTTATTACCACCTTTATATACAAAAAACTGCTAACCTGCAATTCCACCTTAAACCTAAGAAGGTGTGCCTCCATGGAACCTACCTTAATTACCTAACCAATAAGATCACAAGAAACAACTTTATAAGGAAGCACTCAACCTGTCTGGAGTATCTTGATAAAGCCCCCAGAGGGTGAAACGTGTAGATTTTACTCCAGACTTTTCTACTACCACTTTTCTACAACCACGTTTAAAGAAAGTCTTACAAACTTCAAGAAGCTGCGATCCAGCCCCTCAAGTGGACTCTCTAATTTTCATGATTTAGGAGCCAAAACCACAAGGAGGACCAAGGATCTGATCAGCGAGAAAGTGGAGCACAGCTTTTCTTTCTAACAGTGGATCCCCAACACTGCACATCAAAGTGCAGAAGAAAAAAGTTTTTTACAGCTGCAGTTCAAACATCTTGAAAAAGATCAATTACATCTGAACACGCTAAACATCCAGCGTGCACAGTCACAGCCTATCCTAAGAGAGGTGTGACCCCCTAACCACCAATCAGGAACGGAGGCTTGTTTGTTATCTCACGTTAAGCCGCGAAGGAACAAAACTGAGAAGGAAGCTCACAGAACATCGGCACTTACACGATTCCCAACAGACATTTGTAAGGTACCTTACAGCTTGCTTTAATCCCAAGGTGGCATTTTTTGTTTATCAAGTTATATTCAGAGACCATATACTGTCAAGTCACTCGACTTACTGAAACTAATTCATAGGGAGACCTCCCTTGTTTTATTTGCTTTTATTTGTTTTATTTGCCATATATCTTTTAGTTAATCCTAAAGTTTTATTGTTGACAGATAATTTAGTTTAATAAAATAGTTTTAACACTTCTATATCTTTCTTTATTTTTTGGATATAGTTATATCCATTTCTTATCACTGTAAATTGGATCGTTACTAGCTTCACTTACACTTATTTACTCCTCATAATCTATTCACGAACACTATCCACATCATCTGTAATTACAGATTTAGTAATATTATTCTTTTCAAAACATAAAAAAAAAAATAAAAAATTTATACCAGTCAACACATAGGACTTAAAAATCCTAAATATCCGTTGTCTGAGACACTTAGATACTTTTGTTTTTACACCTGATACAAATCAGAATCACTTATAATATTTCACTTAGATAAGTTACACATATAATGGTAGCATAAATCCTAGCTTAATTTATAAGCGCCAGTGGAAATCCAAACTCTTACAATTATACTAATTAATAAGTAACATGTAATATGTATAGACTTGATGGGACATGCATAAGGCTATGCTAAGTAATAAGTAACATGTAATATGTGTAGACTTGATGGGACATACATAAGGCTATCCTAAGTAATAAGTAACATGTAATATGTGTAGACTTGATGTGACATGCATAAGGCTATACTAATTAATAAGTAACATGTAATATGTATAGACTTGATGGGACATGCATAAGGCTATGCTAAGTAATACGTAACATGTAATATGTGTAGACTTGATGGGACATACATATGGCTTTACTAAGTAATAAGTAATAGTAATATGTATAGACTTGATGGGACATACATAAGGCTATCCTAAGTAATAAAAAACATGTAATATGTGTAGACTTGATGGGACATGCATAAGGTTATACTAAGTAATAAGTAACATATAATATGTGTAGACTTGATAGGACATGCATAAGGTTATACTAAGTAATAAGTAACATATAATATGTGTAGACTTGATAGGACATGCATAAGGTTATCCTAAGTAATAAGTAACATGTAATATGTGTAGACTTGATGGGACATACATATGGCTTTACTAAGTAATAAGTAATAGTAATATGTGTAGACTTGATAGGACATACATATGGCTTTACTAAGTAATAAGTAATAGTAATATGTATAGACTTGATAGGCCTTTTAATTTCTTTACTGCTGTCAAATTCTATGGCCTAGATTTAGAGTTCGGCGGTAAAAGGGCTGTTAACGCTCCGCGGGTTTTTTTCTGGCCGCACCATAAATTTAACTCTGGTATCGAGAGTTCAAACAAATGCTGCGTTAGGCTCCAAAAAAGGAGCGTAGAGCATTTATACCGCAAATGCAACTCTCGATACCAGAGTTGCTTACGGACGCGGCCGGCATCAAAAACGTGCTCGTGCACGATTCTCCCATAGGAAACAATGGGGCTGTTTGAGCTGAAAAAAAACCTAACACCTGCAAAAAAGCAGCGTTCAGCTCCTAACGCAGCCCCATTGTTTCCTATGGGGAAACACCTCCTAAGTCTGCACCTAACACCCTAACATGTACCCCGAGTCTAAACACCCCTAACCTTACACTTATTAACTCCTAATCTGCCGCCCCCGCTATCGCTGACCCCTGCATTACACTTTTAACCCCTAATCTGCCGCTCCGTAAACCGCCGCCACCTACGTTATCCCTATGTACCCCTAATCTGCTGCCCTAACATCGCCGACCCCTATGTTATATTTATTAACCCCTAATCTGCCCCCCACATCGTCGCCGACACCTGCCTACACTTATTAACCCCTAATCTGCCGAGCGGACCGCACCGCTACTATAATAAAGTTATTAACCCCTAATCCGCCTCACTAACCCTATCATAAATAGTATTAACCCCTAATCTGCCCTCCCTAACATCGCCGACACCTACCTTCAATTATTAACCCCTAATCTGCCGACCGGAGCTCACCGCTATTCTAATAAATGGATTAACCCCTAAAGCTAAGTCTAACCCTAACACTAACACCCCCCTAAGTTAAATATAATTTTTATCTAACAAAATAAATTAACTCTTATTAAATAAATGATTCCTATTTAAAGCTAAATACTTACCTGTAAAATAAATCCTAATATAGCTACAATATAAATTATAATTATATTATAGCTATTTTAGGATTAATATTTATTTTACAGGCAACTTTGTAATTATTTTAACCAGGTACAATAGCTATTAAATAGTTAAGAACTATTTAATAGTTACCTAGTTAAAATAATAACAAATTTACCTGTAAAATAAATCATAACCTAAGATATAATTAAACCTAACACTACCCTATCAATAAAATAATTAAATAAACTACCTACAATTACCTACAATTAACCTAACACTACACTATCAATAAATTAATTAAACACAATTGCTACAAATAAATAAAATTAAATAAACTATCTAAAGTACAAAAAATAAAAAAGAACTAAGTTACAGAAAATAATAAAATATTTACAAACATAATAAAAATATTACAACAATTTTAAACTAATTACACCTACTCTAAGCCCCCTAATAAAATAACAAAGCCCCCCAAAATAAAAAATTCCCTACCCTATTCTAAAATACAAATATTACAAGCTCTTTTACCTTACCAGCCCTGAACAGGGCCCTTTGCGGGGCATGCCCCAAGAATTTCAGCTCTTTTGCCTGTAAAAAAAAACATACAATACCCCCCCCCAACATTACAACCCACCACCCACATACCCCTAATCTAACCCAAACCCCCCTTAAATAAACCTAACACTACCCCCCTGATGATCTTCCTACCTTGTCTTCACCATGCCAGGTTCACCGATCCGTCCTGGCTCCAAGATCTTCATCCAACCCAAGCGTGGGCTAGACATCCACTGAAGAAGTCCAGAAGAGGGTCCAAAGTCTTCCTCCTATCCGGCAAGAAGAGGACATCCGGACCGGCAAACATCTTCTCCAAGCGGCATCTTCTATCTTCTTCCATCCGATGACGACCGGCTCCATCTTGAAGACCTCCAGCGCGGATCCATCCTCTTCTTCCGACGACTAGACGACGAATGACGGTTCCTTTAAGGGACGTCATCCAAGATGGCGTCCCTCGAATTCCGATTGGCTGATAGGATTCTATCAGCCAATCGGAATTAAGGTAGGAATTTTCTGATTGGCTGATGGAATCAGCCAATCAGAATATAGTTCAATCCGATTGGCTGATCCAATCAGCCAATCAGATTGAGCTCGCATTCTATTGGCTGATCGGAACAGCCAATAGAATGCGAGCTCAATCTGATTGGCTGATTGGATCAGCCAATCGGATTGAACTATATTCTGATTGGCTGATTCCATCAGCCAATCAGAAAATTCCTACCTTAATTCCGATTGGCTGATAGAATCCTATCAGCCAATCGGAATTCGAGGGACGCCATCTTGGATGACGTCCCTTAAAGGAACCGTCATTCGTCGTCTAGTCGTCGGAAGAAGAGGATGGATCCGCGCTGGAGGTCTTCAAGATGGAGCCGGTCGTCATCGGATGGAAGAAGATAGAAGATGCCGCTTGGAGAAGATGTTTGCCGGTCCGGATGTCCTCTTCTTGCCGGATAGGAGGAAGACTTTGGACCCTCTTCTGGACTTCTTCAGTGGATGTCTAGCCCACGCTTGGGTTGGATGAAGATCTTGGAGCCAGGACGGATCGGTGAACCTGGCATGGTGAAGACAAGGTAGGAAGATCATCAGGGGGGTAGTGTTAGGTTTATTTAAGGGGGGTTTGGGTTAGATTAGGGGTATGTGGGTGGTGGGTTGTAATGTTGGGGGGGGGTATTGTATGTTTTTTTTTACAGGCAAAAGAGCTGAAATTCTTGGGGCATGCCCCGCAAAGGGCCCTGTTCAGGGCTGGTAAGGTAAAAGAGCTTGTAATATTTGTATTTTAGAATAGGGTAGGGAATTTTTTATTTTGGGGGGCTTTGTTATTTTATTAGGGGGCTTAGAGTAGGTGTAATTAGTTTAAAATTGTTGTAATATTTTTATTATGTTTGTAAATATTTTATTATTTTCTGTAACTTAGTTCTTTTTTATTTTTTGTACTTTAGATAGTTTATTTAATTTTATTTATTTGTAGCAATTGTGTTTAATTAATTTATTGATAGTGTAGTGTTAGGTTAATTGTAGGTAATTGTAGGTAGTTTATTTAATTATTTTATTGATAGGGTAGTGTTAGGTTTAATTATATCTTAGGTTATGATTTATTTTACAGGTAAATTTGTTATTATTTTAACTAGGTAACTATTAAATAGTTCTTAACTATTTAATAGCTATTGTACCTGGTTAAAATAATTACAAAGTTGCCTGTAAAATAAATATTAATCCTAAAATAGCTATAATATAATTATAATTTATATTGTAGCTATATTAGGATTTATTTTACAGGTAAGTATTTAGCTTTAAATAGGAATCATTTATTTAATAAGAGTTAATTTATTTCGTTAGATAAAAATTATATTTAACTTAGGGGGGTGTTAGTGTTAGGGTTAGACTTAGCTTTAGGGTTTAATCCATTTATTAGAATAGCGGTGAGCTCCGGTCGGCAGATTAGGGGTTAATAAGTGTAGGTAGGTGTCGGCGACGTTGTGGGGGGCAGATTAGGGGTTAATAAATATAACATAGGGGTCGGCGATGTTAGGGGTAGCAGATTAGGGGTACATAGGGATAACGTAGGTGGCGGCGATTTGCGGTCGGAAGATTAGGGGTTAATTATTTTAAGTAGCTTGCGGCGACGTTGTGGGGGGCAAGTTAGGGGTTAATAGATATAATACAGGGGTCGGCGGTGTTAGGGGCAGCAGATTAGGGGTACATAAGTATAACGTAGGTGGCGGTCGGCAGATTAGGGGTTAAAAATTTTAATCGAGTGGCGGCGATGTGGGGGGAGCTCGGTTTAGGGGTACATAGGTAGTTTATGGGTGTTAGTGTACTTTAGGGTACAGTAGTTAAGAGCTTTATAAACCGGCGTTAGCCAGAAAGCTCTTAACTCCTGCTATTTTCAGGCGGCTGGAATCTTGTCGTTAGAGCTCTAACGCTCACTGCAGAAACGACTCTAAATACCGGCGTTAGGAAGATCCCATTGAAAAGATAGGCTACGCAAATGGCGTAGGGGGATCTGCGGTATGGAAAAGTCGCGGCTGTAAAGTGAGCGTTAGACCCTTTAATCACTGACTCCAAATACCAGCGGGCGCCCAAAACCAGCGTTAGGAGCCTCTAACGCTGGTTTTGACGGCTACCGCCGAACTCTAAATCTAGGCCTATGTTTTTCTCCCCTATCCCCATTAGACAGCTTTGCTGATACACTGACATTTTCTGCCCCCCCCCCCTACAAAAACATTTGTGTTAACATTTAATTTCGTCTTCAATATCTCTAATTAATATAAAAACATCTCTTCCAATTCTATCCCCCAACACTTCACATAACAAGGCACGGCATATCTAAATGTTTTAGTTGTCTTTTAACTTCATATCTCCCCACCCTTATCTTTTCCTCACAGTGGGCAAGATTACAAGTGGTGTATTAACATTTGTGCGCAAGCAAAATCAAAATATCACGTGTACTTTAATTTGTGCACATATTACAATTTAAAAGTAAATGTGTTTGCTCAAGTACATTAGAATTTAATGCTTGTTGTGTTAGAGCGACTGAAGAAAGGTACAGGGATAAAATAAAAGTTGCGCCAAACACAACGCAAATACATTAAAATAAACTGTTACAATCATATAAATACTATCTGATAAAAAATACTCAAATAAATATTAACACTTTTTTAATAAGGTTTCAAAGGTATATAGCTTATGACCCGGTATTTGACTGCTTGACTGCAAAGGGACGTTTGAGGTCCCGAAACGTCACAAATAAATTATTTCATATTGATATCCAAAGTCCAGTAAGTGATTCAACCTTATTTCTTTGCTGCATTCTCCTCAAGAGTACCCTGGCAGTTGCAGGACGATGGTGAGAGTGCATATACCTTTGAACTGTTGCTTATTTAAATATATATATATGTGTGTGTGTGTGTGTGTGTGTGTATGTGTGTGTGTGTGTGTGTGTGTGTGTGTGTGTGTGTGTGTGTAAATAATAATTCTCCAATAATATAATTATTGTATGAAACTATACCATTTAAATGCTCTGGAGAAAGACGCTTCGTCTGTTGAAAAGTATTGAGCTAAATAAAATAGCTTTTTAAATATAAAAATCTGGACAATATATCTTTTCTAATTACCTGGAGCCGTTTATTCCTATTTTACTCTGTATCTACATTTATCTATCATGGTGTTTTGATGCACTACGCCAATGAGATATTTTTACCAACAATCAACGATCATCCGGGGTTGCCTTTTCCCTTGTTCAGGGGAGAATTGTCTGGTATTTCTGGGCTGGACTGACCTTGTTAGGAGGGATCAGACTGATATACTTCAGGAAAGTTCTTCTCTGTGAAAAACACAATTGAGCTAAAAGAAGTTTCTCTCCATCATGATATTTAATCAGAAATAAATACATTAACAAACTAAAACTCTCAAGAAGTTAAAGTGAATGTAAAGTTGAATGAAAGAGTGCCCGATTTTAAAAATACTATTAAAAGGGGCACATTCATTAATTAAACTTTACAATGCAGCATTTTTTAAAATACTTACCCTTTTCTTTAGCAAATCCAGACCGGTGATCCAGCGGCCACTTCTTATGCTGTACTTAGCACCTCAATGACAAAACCGGCTTGCTCCAATCATGGTGTGCAATTCAGAGCGTCCATCTCATGAGGCCACGCCGTGATTGGAGGAAGACGGTTTCGTCATTGAGGTGCAAAGTATAGCATGAGAAGCAGCCAGAGGATCGCCGGTCTGTTTTTGCTAAAGAAAAGGTATTAATTGTTTCTATTTTTACTACCATTTACTAAGATGACTCTCAATTTTGAGAAAAGCACCTACGTTAGACACATGAAAGATAATAATAATAACAACAACAAGTAAATAATAATAACATTAGTTTATGTTTATGATAAAAGTTTAAAATGACAATTTTACTCTTCCCTGCATTAAAAAGCAATGGACATAAAAAAAATATTCAGGGAAATGCAGCTCGTATAGTATCTTTATAAACAATACATAGTTCTACCGCATGCAGCTTATTTAGATGAGGCTAGCTTGCCTCACTTTCATATCTTACAATTATTATTTGTAACCCCACAAATACATCTATTATTAAACTGTTAAAATCCAAACTATTTCTTGTAATAAAACCTCTTAAGAGTATAGAAAAACTTCAGAGACTTACATGTTGCTTTTACTTATTTTATGTCACTGATTGCTGCAACACTTTACAAATCAATACATTGTAATCCACTATTATTTCTAAAGGGTGAAGATGTATTCAAATATTGAAAGCAATAGTTATATTTTATTTACTGTAAAAAAAACGGAAAAAAATTGGTTTACAGAGCTTTTTTACTAGATTTGATCAAATGGTAGCCTATTCACTTCCTAAGAAATATATATTATTTTTCAATATTAGCAATGACTGACACTGTCTGTTTATTAAGCTTTGAATATTGTGTAACTTGAATACATCATTAGAAGACTAGTGGTAGAACATAACACTTGACTAACCTGTGTATTTGTGTCTCAAAAAGAATCTCCATTTCACAGTGCAAAGGATTGGAGGAAATTACTTGATCTGTTATTGGCCAGCTTTTACCATTGCATGCTGGTATATGTATTGCTCTTCCGTTTTATTATCAAGGGCTGTGGACTAAAGCTGCCCATGTCTTAATGATAAGTTCACATTAAATGGAAAGGAAGAGGAGGGTCTAAAAATAAAATTGCTGAAGAGAAAAAAGAAGCAAAACAAAAGATGTTTTAAGGGGGTATTTCAAAGATGCATGATTCCATTTAGAAAAGAACAAACATTAAAATAAAATTGCACTACAAAAATAAAAAAAATACTAAAAAAAAAGAGACTGAAAAATAAAATTAAGAAAAACATAATACTACTACTAATAATAACAAAAATGGGAGCATTTGGAGGGGCACTGCCCTCACTGCCCCAATATACCAGTAATCACTGCCTGATAAACATCCAAACAGAATTAGCACCATGTATTGTAAGGCAGGGTCGGGCTGATGTGTCTCTTTAGAGAGTTTTTAGCCAGCTGCCTTTGCTTACAAATAATGTCAAACAATGAGTTTTTCTTCTGCGTTTTATGTAAAATTGAATAATCTAACCTTTAAATGACAGCGTGACTGCACACCTGAAAAATAATACACATCTAAATGAAAAAGGTAAAAGAATTATTAAGTCATTAAAATGTCCCTCTTCATTCCAGGAAAACCAGTTCTTTCTTTTTTTTGTTTTGTTTTTTAAAGTAATTAAGGTTATTTTTTAGGAAAAGTACAGATCAGCAAATTCATTTATCTAGAAGCTACTGAGCAAGCACATAATAAACCACAGCAAAATGACAATTGCACTAAATGTTACACAGTCCTATAACTTACTAAGATGATGCTGAAGTGATTAATACAATGTCACTTACACTGACAATTAAAAAGGGAATTCATATATTTTATTAATGTTATTTGGTAACATATTTACACATTTGTTATTGCATTTTTGAGAATTTAATTGTATTTCTGATAAACGTAACTTTTTTTCAGCAACCATTTCAAGAATTGATTGATTCCTAGAAACTGCCATTAAAGCAATAGGAAAGTTAAAATTAAACAGATGTTTCAGATAGACCATGTAATTTTAAGTCACTCAATGTTTAAATGATGTTTGTTCTTTTGGTATCCCTTGTTGATAAAGGATACGCATAAATCCTGCACTAGTGTGAGCTAGCTGCTGATTGGTGCCTGCACACATTTGTCTCTTGTCGTTGGCTAACTAGATGTCTTCATCTTGCTACCAGTAGTGCAGTGCTGTTCCTCCAGCAAAGGATAATAAGAGAAAGAAGCAAATTTAATAATAGAAATACATTAAAAAGTTGTTTAAAATTGTGTGTTCTATAAAAATCATGAATAAAAATGTTGGGGTTTCCTGTCCCTTTAATATTGCATTTTAGGATGGGAAAATAATTATACATGACTTGGTGAATTTTTCATATTGCATGAAATTACTTAAAGGGACATGAAACCCACATTTTTACTTTCATGACTCAGACAGAGACACAATATTAAAAATCTTTCAATTTTATTTCTATTTATCAAATTTGCATTGTTCTCACATTATTCTTTGTGAAGAGCTTTCTAGATAGATAGCGTGCACATGGCTGGGGCACTAAACGACAGGAAAAAGTGCTGCCATCAAGTGCTCTAGCTAATGTAAAACATTGTTGCATAACCGCTGCCATCTAGTGCTGCAGACACGTGCACACTCCTGAGCTTACCTTCCTGATTTTCAGCAAAGGAAAGCAAGAAAACAAAGAAAATTTGATAACAGAAGTAAATTGTAAAGCTGTTTAAAATTGTTTTTTTCTATCAGAATCATGAAAGAAAATTGTGGGTTTTTATGTCCCTTTAAGTTTACAAGTGTGAACATTTCTATACATGACAGTTTACTGCTTTATAAATGTGAGTCAGCAGCAAATGGGTTAATAGCTTCCATTACTAAACAAATTGACTGGCGAACCAGTCTTGAAAGTGAGGTGTCTGTATGAATTTAGCAAAATAAGTATAATGCTAAAGGTACTGTCGTAGCTGGAATAAATTATAACCCACAAAAGTTCATAGAAGCCATAATGCAGGGGTCCGCACTGCGTATTAAACCCGTAGCCGGCAATGTGTGAGTCTATATATAAAGTTGAAAACCAGCAATACCAATGCGCTGAAAAGATACAAGCTTTAGAAACTAGCGGTATGTTCACTCACCCTCCACAGATGAAGATGTGAAGAATCTGCAATCAATCTCGAGCTGTAGTGGGAATAAGCCGGTATCCTAAGGTAGCATACTTGCACAGACAGTGAAAACTTTTCTTTCCGTGCTAGCTCTGTGTGGCGTACCACGTGCTCAGGAACTGGCCAATCCACTTACTCTTGGTGACGTCACTGTCAGCTGGGGGACTTCGTAACCAATCAAATGGTACAGTCCTTCTCTTGACGATTCTCCGTGTCGAGCACCTTGTATCCAATTCACAAGGTGATATCTACGATGACGTCACCGTCAGCTGGGGGACTCCGCGACCAATCAGATGGTGCAGTCCTGTTGCCGAAAAACTCTTCTTTTTAAAAATTCCACATCCGAGTCTCAAAGGTACTCTTTGTATAATGGGGGTTAATGACACAATACCGCAGTTCACAGCTATATCAGCTATATCATAGTTTAAGCGCAAGTCCTGGAGGAGGTTATAACTAGGTATCTCATAGACTTGAAAGGTTCTTGATCCAGGCAAAAAAAGTGGAATCCCCACAATCCACGAAAATATGAAAAAAGAAATATATCCGGAACAAGAGTTTGAAAATCAGTTGTAGCTTTATTCCTTAAAATTGTATGATAACAACATACAACAACACAGGGTTAGTGAAGACGAAAAAACTTCTGACCGGTTTCGGTCGTATTGACCGTAATCATAGAATTCCATTACTGTCATTTATTCAGTGCAGTTATTGTATTTGGAAATGGTCAGTCCCATCATTCATCCAATCAAACCTCACTAATGTTCTTAATCACATGCACTCTCCATGCCTGTTTATTGCTGTAATCTACCAGATCTCTACACAATTTAGCAAATATCCTCCAAATGATCTAATCATTTAAATGGAAAGTTAAAAAGGGAGATTGTAGCACAGGGGAACCCGCAAAGAACCAAATATGGGGCTGATTTATTAAGCAGTGGATGCTGCATCAACACCAAATCAGTTCAGGTACGCCTGAAAAGGAAATTAAGAAGCAGCAGAAGTTAAGATCAAGATGATTGACAGCCCCTGCTAGCGGCCGATTGGTCATCAGTGAGCAGGGGGCAGCATTGCACAAGCAGTTCACCAGAAATGCTTGTGCAATAGTAAATGCTGACAGCGTATGCTGCTGGCATTTAGCGATGTTGAGTGGACATAATTCTCTACAGCGAATCAAGTCCGCTCGACCTTTGTTGAATCTACGCCTAGGTGTCAAAAGGAAATAGTATAGGATAAATGTCAATAAGTTGTTGCTGGCAAGAAGGATTCACAAGGGGTTAACATACACTAGTATTAGGGAGCTTATATTGGGAAGCAGAAGAAGAAGGTTCTGGTTTTGGCTACAAGATATGAGAACATGGTAAAGGGAGGTTATCATGACCAAGAGTGCACAAACATAGGTGTGAGAGATGCTATGTTTATAATGTGACCCAGCCTATCTCATGAATCCTTAGATCCTCTTGGGGTTCCAATAGGGTCTGGCACTACCATAAGGAGAACAGTATTAAACAACAGAGAGATTGTATGCCCTTTGCTCTGTGTTCTAGAGATTGAATGTTTGTCTTATTTTATTAACCAGGCAGGAAGGTCTACTACAGGACCCCTGATCCTTATCCTTCTCACCCTGGGACATATGTCAATATTTCCTATGCCTATTAGAGAGCAAGAAATAATAACATAATTATATCTTTGTTAGAGAAATAAATCCCTGTGTATTATGTCTAAAAAAAAATGTACTTACTTTAAAAATACCTTATTGCTAAAAAAAAATATGTATATATATATTATATTGTGTGTATAATATGTATACTCATGTGTATTTATGTGTATTAATGTGTATTTATGTGTATATATATATGTGTCTTCATGTGTATTTATGTGTATATTTAGGTGTGTGTATATATGTGTACTCGTGTGTATTTATGTGTATATATAGGTGTGTATATATGTGTATTTATGTGTGTATATATAGGTGTGTGTATATATGTGTACTCATGTGTATTTATGTGTATATATAGGTGTGTGTATATATGTGTACTCATGTGTATTTATGTGTATATATAGGTGTGTATATATGTGTACTCATGTGTATTTATGTGCATATATAGGTGTGTGTATATATAGGTGTGTATATATGTGTACTCATGTGTATTTATGTGCATATATAGGTGTGTGTATATATAGGTGTGTGTATATATGTGTACTCATGTGTATTTATATAGGTGTGTATATATGTGTACTCATGTGTATATATAGGTGTGTATATATGTGTACTCATGTGTATTTATGTGCATATATAGGTGTGTACAGGACCGGTACAAGGATTTTTGTCTACACAGGTGAAGGTGCTATTTGACGCCCCCCCACCCCCAATTTCCCAGCAAAAAAAAAGCAAACATATATTCTACATACCTTAGCAAACACTTTCCTAATAAGAACCTACATTACAATTTAAATGACGCCTACTAAAAGGAATATAAAAGTGCAAAAAATTAAAAAAATAAAAATTAGAACATTTTATTGTTGAGATTCAGTAACTTGATTAGGAGTTTGGTCTCACTTGGCAGTACCAAAACTGTGGTAAAGTTGGTTCATTTTTATGTTTTTCCCAGTAACTTAAATTAAATGCAAATTCAATCAACCAAGCAGTTTCCAGGTGAATAATTGTTTGGAACCTCAGTTTTTTTATTTGTATTTCTTTGCAGGGGTTAAAGTAAACACATAATTACATGGAAGCATTTGTGAGAGAATACAATACACTTTCAGGTAGATTACGAATTTTCGCACTAAACAGGGTGCGAAACTAACGCCAAAAATGTTTATTTCACTCTCCATAGCACTGCCATTACGAGTTACTGAAAATCCTCCTTGTGCGTGCGATATGGTGGCCTTAAGCTCCCTACCACACAAAATCCAAGGGCTGCTTTGACGTGCTTGTGCACTCTTTCCCCCAAAAACATCAATGGGGAGAGAGTGTTAGAAAAACACCTGAAGTGCGGAATAACAAATCTCCGTAACACAACCCCATTGTTTTCTATGGGGGAAAAAAAGTTACGTTTAACACCCTAACATAAACCCCAAGTCTAAACACCTCTAATCTGCCACCCCTGACACTAATAAAAGTTATTAACCCCTATTCCGCCGCTCCCCGACATCGCCGACACTATAATAAAGTTATTAACCACTATTCCGCCGCTCCCCGACATCGGCGCCACTATAATAAAGTTATTAACCCCTATTCCGCCGCTCCTCAACATCGCCAACACTATAATAAAGCTATTGACCTCTAATCTGCCGCCCCCGACATCGCCGACACTAATAAAAGTTATTAACCCCTATTCCGCCGCTCCCCGACATCGCCGACACTATAATAAAGTTATTAACCACTATTCCGCCGCTCTCCGACATCGGCGCCACTATAATAAAGTTATTAACCCCTATTCCGCCACTCCTCAACATCGCCAACACTATAATAAAGCTATTAACCCCTAATCAGCTGCTCCCAGACATCACCGACACAATAATAAAGTTATTAACCCCTATTCCGCCGCTCCCCGACATCGCCGACACAATAATATAGTTATTAACCACTATTCCGACGCTCCCCGACATCGGCGCCACTAAAATAAAGTTATTAACCCCTATTCCACCGCTCCTCAACATCGCCAACACTATAATAAAGCTATTAACCCCTAATTAGCCGCTCCCAGACATCACCGACACTATAAGAAAGTTATTAACCCCTAAACCTCCAGCCTCCCACATTGCGGCTATTAAATAAACCTATTAAACCCTAAACCACCAGCCCCTCACTTTGCAAAACACTAAATTAATCTATTAACCCCTAAACCTAACACCCCCTAACTTTAAATTAAAATTACAATATAACTATCTTACAATAAATAAAAAAAACTAAGTTTAAACTATAAATTAACCTAACATAACTATTCTAATAAAATTAAAAAAAACTACCAATTAAAAAAATCTAAATTACAAATTAAAAAAAAACTAAACTACGAAAAAAATTAAAAAATCTAAAATTACAAAAAATAATAAACACTAAATTACGAAAAATAAAAAACACTAAGCTTACAAAAATAATAAATGAAATTATCAAAAATAAAAACAATTATACCTAATCCAATAGCCCTATAAAAATAAAAAAGCCCCCAATATAAAAACACCCTCTAGCCTACAATAAACTACCAATAGCCCTTAAAAGGGCCTTTTGTAGGACATTGCCCTAAGTTAAACAGCTCGTTTAACTGTAACAAAATACAAACACCTAGTTTATGCTCACCGCTCACTTACAGACAGCGTTGGTACTCCGGACACCGTCGCCACCTACATTATAGTTATGAACCCCTAATCTGCTGCCCCCAACATCGCCAAACCCTACATTATATTTATTAACCCCTAATCTGCCGCCCCCAATGTCGCCGCAACCTAACTACATTTATTAACCCCTTATCTGCCGCCCACAATGTCGCCACCAATATAATAAAATTATTAAAACTTAAACCTAAGTCTAACCCTAACCCCCCCCAACTTAAATATAATTACAATAAATATAAATAAAATTACTACAATTAACTAAATAATTCCTATTTAAAACTAAATACTTACCTATAAAATAAATCCTAAGATAGCTACAATATAACTAATTGTTACATTGTAGCTAGCTTAGGGTTTATTTTTATTTTACAGGCAACTTTTTATTTATTTTAACTAGGTACAATAGTTATTAAATAGTTATTAACTATTTAATAACTACCTAGTTAAACTAAAGACACATTTACCTGTAAAATAAAACCTAACCTAAGTTACACTAACACCTAACACTACACTATAATTAAATAAATTATGTAAATTAAATACAATTAATTACAATTAAATAAAATGATCTAAAGTATGAAAAAGCCCCCCACTAAATTACAGAAAATAATAAAATAATTCCAAGATTCTATCAGCCAATCGGAATTAAGATAGGAAAAATCCTATTGGCTGTTGCAATCAGTCTGTTGAGAGGACTTGTAATTTTTTTTACAGGTAAAAGAGCTGATTACTTTGGGGCTATGCCCCGCAAAAGGCCTTTTTAAGGGCTATTTGTAATTTAGTGTAGGGTAGGGCTTTTTTTATTTTGGGGGGGCTTTTTATTTTGTTAGGGGGTTTAGATTAGGTGTTATTAGTTTAAAAATCTTGTAATTTGTTTTTTATTTTCTGTAATTTGGTGGGGGGGGTTTCGTACTTTAGATAACTTTTTAAAAATTGTAATTAATTGTATTTAGTTTAGGTAATTAATTTAATTGTAGTGTAGTGTTAGGTGTAATTGTAACTTAGGTTAGGTTTTATTTTACAGGTAAATTTGTCTTTATTTTAGCTAGGTAGTTATTAATAATAACTATTTAATAACTATTGTACCTAGTTAAAATAAATACAAAGTTGTCTGTAAAATAAAAATAAAAGCTAAGCTAGCTACAATGTAACTATTAGTTATATTGTAGCTATCTTAGGGTATATTTTAGGGTTTATTTTACAGGTAAGTATTTAGTTTTAAATAGGAATAATTTAGTGAATTGTAGTAATTTTATTTAGATTTATTTTAATTATATTTAAGTTAGGGGGTGTTAGGGTTAGACTTAGGTTTAGGGGTTAATAACTTTATTATAGTGGCGGCGACGTCGGGGGCGGCAAATTAGGGGTTAATAAATGTAGGTGTCGGCAATGTTAGGGATGGCAGATTAGGGGTTAATAATATTTAAATAGTGTTTGTGATGCGGGAGGGCGGCGGTTTAGGGGTTAATATATTAGGAGTTAAAAAATTTATTTTAGTGTTTGCGATGTGGGAGGGCCTCGGTTTAGGGGTTAATAGGTAGTTTATGGGTGTTAGTGTACTTTTTATCACTTTAGTTAGGGGTTTTATGCTATGGGGTTGTAGTGTAAAACTCTTAACTACTGACTTTAAAATGCGGTACCAGGCTTGACAGGAGAGGGTCTACCGCTCAGACTCGTAATACCGGGTGCTATGCAAGTCCCATTGAAAAAAGAGGATACGCAATTGACGTAAGTGGATTTGCGGTATTTCCGAGTCTGGCCAAAAAAGTGAGCCGTACACTTGTACCTGCAAGACTCGTAATACCAGCGGGTGTTGAAAAGCAGCGTTGGGACCGGCTAACGCTGCTTTTTAACCCTAACGCACAACTCGTAATCTAGCCGACTGTCTCCCCAACAGTAAAACCCACCACCCAACCAACCCCCCAAAATAAAAAAAAACTAACTCTAAAAAAAACTACCTTAAAGGTGCATTTGTATGGGAATTGCCCTTAAAAGGAATTCAGCTTTTTTAAAAAAGCCCAAAGCCCTAATCTAAAAAAAAAACACCCCAAAAAATGAAAAAAAACCCCACTAACACCAGAATATCTACTCACAGTTTCTGAAGTCTAGACATCCATCTCCATCCAGGCGGCGAGAAGTCTTCATCCAGGCGGCGATATCTTCAACCATCCAGGGGGTGTCTTCTACATTCATCATCTTCAGAGGAGTGGAGCCATCCTGGAAGCTGAAGACATCCTACGAAGAGCGCCTTCTTCATACGGTCACCGCTGTACACTGAAGTTGAATGCAAGGTAGCCGTTTCAAATGGCTTACCTTGCATTCCTTTTGGCTGATTTGATTTTTTAAATGCAAATCAGCCAATAGGATTAGAGCTTCTGAAATTCTATTGGCTGTTCAAATCAGCCAATAGTATGAGAGCTACTAAAATCCTATTGGCTGTTTAAATCAGACAATAGGATGAGAGCTACTGAAATCATATTGGCTGTTCAAATCAGGTTTATTTAGTGGCGGTGATGTGGGAGACCAGAGGTTTAGGGGTTAATACATTTATTATAGTGGCGGTGATGTGGAAGGCTGGAGGTTTAGGGGTTAATAACTTTATTATAGTGGCGGCGATGTTGGGGAGCAGCAGATTAGGGGTTAATAGCTTTATTATAGTGTTGGCGATGTCGGAGGCTGCGGATTAGGGGTTGATACGTTTTAAATAGTGTTTGTGATGCAGGAGGGCGGCGGTTTAGGGGTTAATAGGTAGCTTATGGGTGTTAGTGTACTTTGTAACAGTTTAGTTATGAGTTTTGTAAAACATTTTTGTTGCACAAAACTCATAACTACTGCTCTCAGATGGCGGTATGGATTGTGTCGGTATAGGCTGGAAAAAAAGCTTTTTAGCCTCAACCCACAACCTGTAATACCGGCGCTATGAAAATCCCATGCAAAAAATGCTTGCGGTATAGCAATACCGACACGACTCGTAATATGCGTTACTGGCCATTACGCTAGCATTGCCATTTTTCAGTGTTAAAAGCCGTAACGCAAAACTTGTAATCTATCTGTTTGTTATTACAGCATTTTACTATTGCATTGTTATGGATGACTGTGCATTGTATTTTCTCACAAATGCTTCCATGTGCCAGCCCCTATGTATAGAATATATTCACAGCCAGTTCTAATAAAAAAAAGGCCAATATATTTAAATAAAGTGAGTCATGACTGAGTCTGTCCTGTTTTTAATTAAATTGTGGGGTTACCAATGCGGCTGTCAGACAGTGCACTTGTAACTCACCGTCCTACTCTCAACACTTCAACCACCTGGGGGTAATTGCCAATGCCACTTCACTATCACTTACCAAGTTGAAGTTGCCACTAGATTAGCTCAGTGCCACTGTAGGCCCCTGGTGTGTCACTGACTCACTCATGTAGCCATGTGACTACTGGTTCTTATTACCTCTGTGCTCTGCCCACCCCCAGACCCCCACTCTCCTACCTCTTCACTGCAGAAGTCAAGTACCAGTCCAGGCATCACTCACATGGCTCATTTTCACTCAGACACACGGCGCCAGGCATCTACTGCCCAATTTCCCTCTCAGACTGGACATATAGGCTTAGCGCAATCCCCACTCTCACACACACACATAGTTTGGAAGTTGCAGGCACAGCTTAATGCTGTGTGCGCACTACAGACAGCTGCATTGACAAAATTGTCCCTCACGCGGCACTAGTGGACCCCCCTCCTGATTTCCTGTTCCTGGCGCTCCCTGCTGGAAGCACCCTAAGGCGGCTTATACAAGTGCCGGTCCTGGGTGTGTATATATGTGTATTCATGTGTAGTTATGTGTTTATATGTGTATATATGTTGGAAAAATGGCCTTCATAGACTTGCTCGATACAGGGTTGCCACAAACCTTCAATTTGTAAAAAGAGCAATATCTGCAAAGCACATTAAAGTGAATTGCAAAAAACTGAGGTATATCTGTCTATACAAAACTTATCCTAATGACTCTATCTCTTGTTTGCGAAATCCAATAACGTAAAGATTTCTAGCTTGAAAAGTCTCTTCTCATGCCTTTTCGCTCATCCTTACACTCTGGATATCACAGTGTCTGATAGATAAAGTGTAGAGCCAACACTGGGATGAAGTTACACCCATTACACATATTTTTATAATGATTTGTATTTGAAAAATCCATAGAGCTTTTACAATGCCTATTGCTCTCATTCCTACATTATGAACAAAAGAGACCATAATTATATAGTCACTTATAGTC
Source organism: Bombina bombina (assembly GCF_027579735.1). Lineage (NCBI taxonomy): Eukaryota > Metazoa > Chordata > Amphibia > Anura > Bombinatoridae > Bombina > Bombina bombina. The sequence continues at coordinate 190,468,685 of NC_069509.1, forward strand.
TTTCAAGCCTCACCAATTTTATCAATCACTCCAGCATTACCGTCGCCTATGTTATTATATGCAGCTAATTCCCTAAACCTCCTTCCAGCCTATCCTGCTTCACTGACCTCTCTAGTTACAACAATACCTATGTTATTTTGTGCAATGGATTCCCTAATGCTCCCTCCAGCCTCTCTTGCTTCACCAGTTCCTATGTTATTCTATGTAACTGATTCACTAAAGATCCCTCAGCCTCTCCAGCTTCACCAGTTCCTATGTTATTCTATGTAACTGATTCACTAAAGCTCCCTCCAGCCTCTCCAGCTTCATCAGTTCCTATGTTATTCTATGTAACCGATTCACTAAAGCTCCCTCCAGCCTCTCCAGCTTCGCCAGTTCCTATGTTATTCTATGTAACTGATTCACTAAAGCTCCCTCCAGCCTCTCCAGCTTCATCAGTTCCTATGTTATTCTATGTAACCGATTCACTAAAGCTCCCTCCAGCCTCTCCAGCTTCACCAGTTCCTATGTTATTCTATGTAACCGATTCACTAAAGCTCCTTCCAGCCTCTTCATCATCTCCAGTTCTTATGTTATTCTATGTAACTGATTCACTAAAGCTCCCTCCAGCCTCTCCAGCTTTACCAGTCCCTATTTTATTCTATTAAAATAAGACTCCAAATGAAAGTTCATAAATATACAGCAAAAAAAGCAGCACACATAAATGTAAAGAAAACACTATTGGGAATATTCAGTATTAGCAGTATTAGTCAGTTCCTGCACCAATAATTATAAAATAAATATAAAGAAGATAGCATTTCATATCTGTCTAGTATTAGAATCCAAGTGTACATCACGTTGAGGTTTTATTGTTAGGTAGATGACCAGGATAATTCTGTACCAAACAAATAAGACAAGGGGGCCTATTTACGCCACTGTGCGGATCAGGTCCGACAGACCTCGCTGAATGCGGAGAGCAATACGCTCTCCACATTCAGCATTGCACCAACAGCTCTTGTGAACTGTTGGTGCAAAGCCGCCCCCTGCAGATTCGTGGCCAATCGGCCGCTAGCCGGTGGGTGTCAATCAACCCGATCGTATTCGATCGGGTTGAATTGCGCCAATCTCTGTCCGCCTCCTCAGAGCACGCGGACAGGTTATGGAGCAGCGGCCTTTAGACTACTGCTTCATAACTGCTTCATAACTGGTATTTCTGGCGAGCCTGAAAGCTCGCCAGAAACACGGGGCTTAAAGTTCCATACGGAGTTTGATAGATATGCCCCAAGGAATTTTCTAAAACTATATACTAAACATGCAGCCATTTGTCTCTGAATATTTCCTTTGATTATGTTAAATATGCACAATTGTACAAGAGTTCTTTTTTGGGGGGGTTATATATGTCAGAATAAATTAATGAAACCTATCCCAATTCTCTATGCTAAAATAATCACAGACAGCTCAGTAATCTCAATTACAATTGTGTCTAAAATAATGATATAAATACACTTCTAGCAATATACAATATTAAATGACTTATATAAAAAAAACAAATAAAACATAATTATTTCAGCAACACATAAAATGTGGAATGAGAAATGTTAATTGAACATTTACTAGATATGCAAATTATAAATAATTATTTAGATGTATAGACATTTTTAATAGTTGCGTCTACTAAACTGATCACAGATGGATTTTACAAAGGTTACTGTTTACTCGATGTGAAAAACTTTAGAGCTCAGAGAATTTAAGTTAGTTGTATATAAACATGTTTTTTTTTATCTACCATTTGCAGTTTCCACATTTCCCTTAAAAAATTATTTTTTATTTCCAGTTTATTTGTGCTTTTTATTTTTTAAACTCAATGCATTATTTGTAATTACATTGTCTTAATATTTTGCGGAAAAGCACTTTTGTCCTCTTATTGCCTAATTACAATCATAAAAAAAAAGAAAAGAATATTAAAAAAATGCTTAGCATATTAAAGTGTGAAAGTCTTGTAGGGACTATGAATCAACAGAATGTTTTGGGACAACAAACGCCATCCTAGTTTAAAATGGTTTGGAGTAAACCGATGAACTCTCTATGATGGTAAAGGGCAGATTTTAATTAAGTTATAGCAAACTAAGAAATCACAAGTATTTTTCCTCGATAAATAAAAAGTGCATACGCAGTGCATTGGTATTTTCTCATAAAGGGATAGATTACAAGTGGAGCTTTAATTACCACTCCTGCTCGAGTTTAAACTTTGCTAGAAGTTAACTTTTTGCACGCGTCAGGTAGCACTGGTATTACAAGGTATTAAAAGTAAAAATGTCATGCTTGCAAGAAACTCGACGCACACAAATAAATTAACCAAAGGATATCATGTTCACAATATCACAATAACCGCATTGACTTCAATGGAGCAGCGAAATAAAAAAAAAAATAACTAACACATATACTCGCACGCTAGCCCCCATCACAAAATACCCCGCTACACTATTAACCCCTAATCCACCATAACCTCCCTCACTATTAAACGCCTACATTATTAACCCCTAAACCACATCACAAACCACATCACAATAAACCTAACCTATTAACTCCTAAACTGCTACAGCATCCACTGTAAAAAAACCTAAACCACCATTACGCCAACGCAATAACCCCTATACTACTTAACCCCTAATCCACTATTACCCCCACCGCAATAACCCCTACACTACTTAACCCCCTAACAGTTAACCCACCAGGACCCGTAACCTAAGACCAATCAAGTTATAAAAAAATTAAAAAACACTACCATTAAAAAAAAGCATTACCAAAAATAAAAAACACTACTAAAACAATAGTACCCTAAAAAAGCCCTCCTAAAAAAAAAAACTATACTAAAACTAAAATAAAACTATCTATAAAAAAACCCTAACTTAAAAACGCTGTGGAAAGAGCATTTGTAGTTTAGTTACCTAATATAAATTATAGCTCTTTTGCAAAAAAAAAAAAAAAAAAAGGCTGTAGGAAGCATACAGAAAAAGTGCCTGCACATTAACCCCTAAATGACAGTATTGCACAATTTCAACAACATTATGTAAACCATTGCTGAAAACACTACTGCCATGAAAATGAAGCACATTAGATAAGATAAGTTTGTTGCATGTTCTGTTTGGTCCATGCAAGTTTAAGTCTGACCCTGTTATACCTTTAACCCCTTAACGACCAAGGACGTACGCCACACGTCCTCAAAAAAAATACAGTTAATGACCAATGACGTGTGGCATACGTCCTTGGTCTGGAAAGCAGCTGGAAGCGATCCTGCTCGCTTCCAGTTGCTTTCAGGTTATTGCAGTGATGCCTCAATATCGAGGCATCCTGCAATAACTTTTTTTAGCAATCCGGTGCAGAGAGAGCCACTCTGTGGCCCTCTCTGCACCGGACATCACCGGCTAAATCCGTTGGTGGGTGGGAGCCGGATCGGGAGGCGGCCATCGATGGCCCTGATGATGTGGAGGGGGGTGGGATTGTGGGCGGGGTTGATCGGAGGCGTGCACGGACGGGCGGGGTCGGGCACGTGCACGGGGAGGGAGCGGGTGGGAACCGCTACACTACAGAAAAATTATATATTCAAAGTTTTAAAAAGTAGTAAATATTGATATAAAAATACATTAGTCAGGGGGTGGGGGATTGGTCTGTGGGGGGGGGGGATGCTACACTACAGAAAAAGAACATAACAATAAAAAAAAAAAACATTTCTCTTGCAAACTGGGTACTGGCAGACAGCTGCCAGTACCCAAGATGGCCCCCAATAAGTCAGAGGGGGAGGGTTAGAGAGCTGTTTTGGGGGGGATCAGGGAGGTTGGGGGCTAAGGGGGGATCCTACAAAGTAGCGTATGTAAAAATGCTAAAAATGTATTTTATTTTTTTTAAAAAAAACTTTTATTTTAGTACTGGCAGACTTTCTGCCAGTACTTAAGATGGCGGGGACAATTGTGGTGTGGGGGAGGGAAGGGAGCTGTTTGGGAGGGATCAAGGGGTCTGATGTGTCAGGTGGGAGGCTAATCTCTACACTAAAGCTAAAATTAACCCTGCAAGCTCCCTACAAACTACCTAATTAACCCCTTCACTGCTAGCCATAATACACGTGTGATGCGCAGCAGAACTTAGCGGCCTTCTAATTAAAAAAAAGCAATGCCAAAGTCATATATGTCTGCTATTTCTGAACAAAGGGGATCCCAGAGAAGCATTTACAACCATTTGTGCATAATTGCACAAGCTGTTTGTAAATAATTTCAGTGAGAAACCTAAAATTGTGAAAAAATTAGCGTTTTTTTAAATTTAATTGCATTTCGCGGTGAAATGGTGGCATGAAATATACCAAAATGGGCCTAGATCAATACTTGGTGTTGTCTACTACACTACACTGAAGCTAAAATTAACCCTAGAAGCTCCCTACATGCTCCCTAATTAGCCCCTTCACTACTGGGCATAATACACGTGTGGTGCGCAGTCACATTTAGTAGCCTTCTAATTAGTAAAAAGCAAAACCAAAGTCATATATGTCTGCTATTTATGAACAAAGGGGATCCCAGAGAAGCATTTACAACCATTTATGCTATAATTGCATAAGTTGTTTGTAAATAATTTCAGTGAGAAACCTAAAGTTTGTGAAAAAAATTGTGAAAAAGGGAACAATTTTTTTTATTTGATCGCATTTGGCGGTGAAATTGTGGCATGAAATATACCAAAATGGGCCTAGATCAATACTTTGGGATGTCTTCTAAAAAAAAATATATACATGTCAATGGATATTCAGAGATTCCTGAAAGATATTAGTGTTCTAATGTAACTAGCGCTAATTTTGAAAAAAAATGGTTTGGAAATAGCAAAGTGCTACTTGTATTTATGGCCCTATAACTTGCAAAAAAAGCAAAGAACCTGTAAACATTGGGTATTTCTAAACTCAGGACAAAATTTATAAACTATTTAGCACAGTTTTTTTGGTGGTTGTAGATGTGTAACAGATTTTGGGGGTCAAAGTTAGAAAAAGTGTGTTTTTTTCCATTTTTTCCTCATATTTTATAATTTTTTTATACTAAATTATAAGATATGTTGAAAATAATGGTATATTTTGAAAGTCCATTTAATGGCGAGAAAAACGGTATATAATATGTGTGGGTACAGTAAATGAGTAAGGGGAAAATTACAGCTAAACACAAACACTGCAGAAATGTAAAAATAGCCTTGGTCCCAAACGGTCAACAAATGGAAAAGTGCTCTGGTCACTAAGGGGTTAACTAATAATAACAAGCCATGATATTGGAGATATTTTGCATCCCTTGTATAAATGACAATTTATAATGTACATAAACATAACTATAATCATAAAGCAATATTTAGCCAAACATTGTTTAGTTGTCAATAAGTCTCATAGTTTAAAAGTGACTGAACTGATTACATCAGGCAACATAGTGTTTCTTTTTTCATAGGACGTTTCTGTGCTGAATAAACTAACTCTTTTATGTGAGTTATCGTCTAGTGAGCAACACAGTCCCACACAATAGAAAAACAAATCTAATTATGTATCTTTAAAAACCCCAATAGACTTTTATGGTGAATTTCTGTTGATAATCATTAGATACGTTTTGCTGTGACAACACTTATGTTGCTTACAAACACAAACAATAATTTCTGCACTCGTAGAGCTGTAGTTAACAGTTTTGGCAACATAAAAGTTTCACGAAACACTTTAAAAATAGATTACAAACTACAGTTGCACTCATATGAACACGGTTTAATAAAAAAATATTTTAAAAAAGAATATTGCACACAACAGTTATAAGGGCTCCAAGAAAGGAGATCTCGGGTGTTAGACATAAAAAAGCTGACGCAGGGATTTTACATTGACAAACATACACATGCATAGAAAAACAAGACAGGAGACTCATGGATTTATAGGTATACAGATATGTTTAAATAGGGAGATAATAAAAATATTTCACATTACAATCTTATGCACATTAAACAATATCTCAGAGGGTTTTTTAAAGAGATATTCGTATATAGATCTCAAGATATCTATTCATATACATATCTCGCTATAAAGCGATATATCAGTCCCAAAATCTTCACATATATAGAGAAATATTTATTTAGAAATAAATAAAACATTTTCTGTTATGTTGGCTGTTTGGTTAGCGCGGCCGCGCAAAATAAGTTATTTTGCAACTTGGAAAAATTGTGCAACCCTAAATGCGAGAAAGCCATAATGTGCGCGGTGTGTTTGCAACTGCTTTGCCGCACAAGTTGTAAACTTGCCCTTAGTGGGATAATCAGCTCTCAAACTGAAATCTGTCTTTCTAAAACTCTTTGAAGGACCTCATAATACTTACAAGATTTCTCAGGAGACCAAAAAGCTTTAAAGAATCGAGCCCTATGTGCTATGGGTTTGGGTGATGCTTTACAAACAGTCATCTAGATTGCAAGTTTCGAGTTTGTGTTTTAACACTGAAAAAATAGCCATTTAAGTGTTAAAACAGTAATGCAGCCATTACGAGTCTTGTCGGTATAGCTGCACTGCAAGCATTTTAGCCATTAATGCAACGTTAGTCCCGCACTCAAAAAAATTACATTTTTGCATGGGATTTCCTTAGCGCTGCCATTACAAGTTTTGCGGTGAGGCTTAAAAGCTTGCATTCCAGTCTTTACTGACACGATCCATTCCGCAATCTGAGACCAATAGTTATGAGTTTTGCGCCACAAAACTGTTACACAAAACTCATAACTAAAGTGTTACAAAGTACACTAACACCCATAAACTACCTATTAACCCCTAAATCAAGGCCCTCCCGCATTGCAAACACTATATTAAAGTTATTAACCCCTAATCTGCCGCTCCCGACATCGCCGCCATCTAAATAAATTTATTAACCCCTATTCTGCCGCTCCCCCACATCGTCACCACTATAATAAAGTTATTAGCCCCTATTCCCCTGCACCCCAACATCGCCCACACTATAACAAAGATATTAACCCCTATTCCACCGCTCCCCGACATCGCCGCCACTAAATAAAGTTATTTACCCCAAAACCTCTGGCCTCCCACATCACTGCCACTAAATAAACCTATTAACCCCTAAACCACCAGCCCCCCACATTGCAAAAAAATAAATTAAACTATTATCCCCTAAACCTAACAACCCCCTAACTTTAAATTAAAATTACAAGATCCCTATCTTAGTAAAAATAAAAACATACCTGGGAAATTAAAAAAAACCTAAGTTTAAACAATTAAATACATTAAATTACACATTAAAAAAACCTAACACTACTAAAAAAAATTACAAAAACTAAAAAAAAATACTAAATTACAAAAAATAACAAACACTATATTACAAACAATAACAAACAAAATTATCCAAAACAAAAACAAATACACCTAATCTAGTAGCCCTATAAAAATAAAAAAGCCCCCCCAAAAATAAAAATAAACACTAGCCTACAATAAACTACCAATAGCCCTTAAAAGGGCCTTTTGTAGGGCATTGACCTTAAAAAATCAGCTCTTTTACCTGAAAAAAACACAAAGACCCCCCAACAGTAAAACCCACCACCCAACCAACCCCCCAAAATAAAAAAACCTAACTCTAACAAAAACCTAAGCTACCCATTGCTTAGAAAAGGGCATTTGTATGGACATTGCCCTTAAAAGGGCAATCAGCTCTTTTTCTTGCCCTGACTAACACTAATCCCCGATGATCCACTTACAGTTTCTGAAGTCCAGACATCCAGGCGGCGAGGTCTTCATCAAGGCAGCAAGTTCTTCATCCATCCAGGTGGTGTCTTCTATCTTCATCCAGGCAGAATCTTCTATCTTCATCCCGGCAGTGTCTTCTATCTTCATCCCAGCAGCACGGAGCGGGTCCATCCTGAAGACATCAGGCACGGAGCATCCTCTTCATATGGTCGCCGCCATATACTGAATCTTCAATGCAAGGGAGCCTTTTCAAAATGGTGTCCCTTGCATTTCTATTGGCTGACTTGATTTTTGAAATTCAAATCAGCCAATAGAATGAGAGCTACTGAAATAGATTTGAACAGCCAATAGGAAGAGAGCTACTGAAACTCTATTGGCTGATTTGAACAAGTTTTTTAAATTTCCCAGGTAGGTTTTTATTTATTTTAAGATAGGGATCTTGTCATTTTAATTTAAAGTTAGGGGGTTGTTAGGTTTAGGGGATAATAGTTTAATTTAGTTTTTGCAATGTGGGGGGCTGGCGGTTTAGGGGTTAATAGGTTTATTAAGCGGCAGTGATGTGGGAGGCCAGAGGTTTAGGGGCTAATAACTTTATTTAGTGGCACTGATGTCAGGGAGTGGCGGAATAGGGGTTAATATCTTTATTATAGTGTGGGCGATGTTGGGGTGCAGGGGAATAGGGGTTGATAACTTTATTATAGTGGTGACGATGTGGGGGAGCGGCAGAATAGGGTTCAATAAATTTATTTAGATGGCGGCGATGTCAGAAGCGGCAGATTAGGAGTTAATAACTGTATGTAAGAGTCGGTGATGTCGGGGGCAGCAGATTAGGGGTGTTTAGACTTGGGGTTTATGTTAGGGTGTTAGGTTTAAACGTAGCTTTTTTTTCCCTATAGACATCAATGGAGTTGCGTTATGGCGCTTTTCCTTCCGCTATCACAGGTGTTTTTTTTTTTTCTAATACTCTCTCCCCATTGATGTCTATGGGAAAGCGTGCATGAGCACGTCAAAGCAGCGCTTGGATTTTGTGCGGTATGGAGCTCATTGCCACCATATCGCACGCACAAGGTGGCTTTTTAAAAAACTTGTAATGGCAGCGCTATGGAGGGTGAAATTACAAAACTTTTGTTGCATTCGTTTCGTACCCTCTACAGCGCAAAACTTGTAATCTAGGTGAGTGATAATAAAAATAATAATCATTCAGAAAAAGGAAAAACACATTCTGATTTCTATATAATACAGACGTACTGAGCATAGAAAGGGAATTTAATATTGTTATATTTTTAATGAATAAAAAAAAAGCTGTTTAACCCCTTGAAGAATGAGACAAAAATCAGTTAAATTTCCATTGATTTTTGAATAGCACAACACAGAGCCTATTATGCTCTAATAATTTGGTGTGCTGGAAAATATACTAGGAGTTCCAAACCTGTTACTTTTTAGGGCATTGTTCAAATAGATTGCATAACAATATAATTACAAACACAAATACTGATAAAAAAATAAAATGAGAGCTACTGAAATAGATTTGAACAGCCAATAGGAAGATAGCTACTGAAACTCTATTGGCTGATTTGAACAAGTTTTTTAAATTTCCCAGGTAAGTTTTTATTTATTTTAAGATAGGGATCTTGTCATTTTAATTTAAAGTTAGGGGGTTGTTAGGTTTAGGGGATAATAGTTTAATTTAGTTTTTGCAATGTGGGGGGCTGGCGGTTTAGGGGTTAATAGATTTATTATGCTCTAATAATTTGGTGTGCTGGAAAATATACTAGGAGTTCCAAACCTGTTACTTTTTAGGGCATTGTTCACATAGAATGCATAACAATATAATTACAAACACAAATACTGATAAAAAAATAAAATGTTATTGAATATTTTAATTCCTTGTGGCAATTTTATAGTTACCACAGGGTATAACTGCAAATAAAATAAATGCAGCTTCTAATTTTTCAAAGAAGCATTTGCTAATATATTTCTAAATGAGATCATACTCATTTTATTTAATGAAAGCTCTTGTTACATTTTATTATTATTGTGACTGAAGGTGACAAAAACATATAAAGGAACCCAAGAGATTATTATGTATCCATATTCACTCAAGCATAACATTCAGATTAAAACTTGCTAAGTGCACAATAGAAATACTTTGATACTGTATTATTGTGTTTTTTGTTGATTTTAATTATTGCTTTATTGTATAAATTAAGATAATGGGTTTGATTATGAGTGGAGCACTATTTAGTGCTACCACTCTAGCGTTAACTTTGCTAGATGGAGACTTTTTGTGCACTTCGGGTTGCACTCACAGGGGCATATTTATCAAGCTCCGATTGGCGCTTGATGCTCCTTGTGAGCCTGCAGACTCGCCAGAAACAGCCGTTATGAAGCAGCGGTCACAAAGACCGCTGCTCCATAACCTGTCCGCCTGCTCTGAGCAGGCAGACAGACATCGCCGGAAATCAACCTGATCGAGTACGATCGGGTTGATTGACACCCCCCCTGCTGGCGGCGAGTCAGCAGGGGGCAGCGTTGCACCAGCAGCTCTTGTGAGCTGCCTGGTGCAATGCTGAATACGGCGAGCGGGTTGTTTGCCGTATTCAGCGAGGTCTGGCGGACCTGATCCGCAGTGTCGGATCAGGTCCACCAGACCTTGATAACTTGGGGCCATATTATGAGTTGAAAGTAAAAAGTTAGAGGGAGAGTGAAAACGCGACCACGTTAACTTATTCTTTCAAAGACTTCAATAGAGCGTGCAAACTGCAAAAAACTAAAACCCATACTAGTGCACTAACCTGATCACTAGCGATGTCGCGAATAGTTTGCCGGTGAATAGTTCCCGGCGAACATAGCATGTTCGCGTTCTCCACGGATGGCGAACATATGCGATGTTCGGTCCGCCCCCTATTCTTTATCATTGAGTAAACTTTGACCCTGTACCTTACAGTCAGAAGACACATTACAGCCGCAATCAGCAGCAGACCCTCCCTCCCAGACCCTCCCACCTCCTGGACAGCATCCATTTTAGATTCATTTGGAAGATACATTCTTAGTGAGAGGAGGGACAGTGTAGCTGCTGCTGATTTAATAGGGAAATCGATAGCTAGGCTAGTGTATTCAGTGTCCACTACAGTCCTGAAGGACTCATCTGATCTCTGCTGTAAGAACAGCACCCCAAAAAGCCCTTTTTAGGGCTAGAACATCAGTCTGCTTCTTTTTTTTTTCCTGTGTAATCTAATTGCAGTTCCCTGCCTGCCAGCGTGTGTGTCAGGCTCACAGGGTATACTGTGCCCACTTGCCCAGTGCCACCACTCATATCTGGTGTAACAGTAGTGTACATTTAAAAAAACAACACTTTTTTGACTGTGAAATAATAGCAGACAGCTGCCAGTACCCAAGATGGCCACCAATAAGGCAGATGGGGAGGGTTAGAGAGCTGTTTTGGGGGGATCAGGGAGGTTGGGGGATAAGGGGGGATGCTACACCACAGCATATGTAAATATGCTATAAAAAAAATTTAAAAAAAAATTAAAAACCTTTTATTTTAGTACTGGCAGACTTTCTGCCAGTACTTAAGATGGCTGGGACAATTGTGTGGTGGGGGAGGGAAGGGAGCTGTTTGGGAGGGATCAGGGGGTCTGATGTGTCAGGTGGGAGGTTGATCTCTACACTAAAGCTAAAATTAACCCTGCAAGCTCCCTACAAACTACCTAATTAACCCCTTCACTGCTAGCCATAATACACGTGTGATGCGCAGCAGCATTTACCGGCCTTCTAATTACCAGAAAGCAACGCCAAAGTCATATATGTCTGCTATTTCTGAACAGAGGGGATCCCAAAGAAGCATTTACAACCATTTGTGCCATAATTGCACAAGCTGTTTGTAAATAATTTCAGTGAGAAACCTAAAATTGTGAAAAAATTTAATTTTTTTTTAAATTTGATCGCATTTGGCGGTGAAATGGTGGTATGAAATATACCAAAATGGGCCTAGATCAATACTTTGGTTTGTCTACTACACTACACTTAAGCTAAAATTAACTCTACAAGCTGCCTACATACTCCCTAATTAACCCCTTCACTGCTGGGCATAAAACACGTGTGGTGCACAGTGGCATTTAGCAGCCTTCTAATTACCAAAAAGCAATGCCAAAGCCATATAAGTCTGCTATTTCTGAACAAAGGGGATCCCAGAGAAGCATTTACAACCATTTATGCCATAATTGCATAAGTTGTTTGTAAATAATTTCTGTGAGAAACCTAAAGTTTGTGAAAAAGTGAACAATTTTTTTTTATTTAATCGCATTTGGCGGTGAAATGGTGGCATGAAATATACCAAAATGGGCCTAGATCAATACTTTGGGTTGTCTACTACACTACACTACACTTAAGCTAAAATTAACTCTACAAGCTGCCTACATGCTCCCTAATTAACCCCTTCACTGCTGGGCATAAAACACGTGTGGTGCGCAGTGGCATTTAGCAGCCTTCTAATTACCAAAAAGCAACGCCAAAGCCATATAAGTCTGCTATAATGGCATGTCTGGCACACAGTGTTGGGGCAAGGGTCCATCTGACCACTGATACCTGGTCTGCAAAGCATGGTCAGGGCAGGTATATCACCTACACTGCGCACTGTGAAGCGGGCGTAACCCTTACACTACCTGATCGATACATCATACCTGATGTTTTAAAGCACGTTATGCCAAACAATTTAGGAATGTTAGGTGATTTATGCCCTTTATGGATTAAAACCAGACTCTGCATCAACTATGTAATTTTCCATGGGAGTTTTGCCATGGACACCCCTCCGGCATGCCACAGTCCAGGTGTTAGTCCCCTTGAAACAACTTTTCCATCACTATTGTGGCCTGAAAGAGTCCCTGTGGGTTTTAAAATTCGCCTGCCTATTGAAGTCTATGGCGGTTGGCCCGGTTTGCCAACTTTTGTGTTAGTTCGCGATCGCCGTTCGCAAAACCCAAATTTTTATGTTCGCGACATCACTACTGATCACATTTATTCAAGTGCACTAACCCCCAACATGAAATATGAATATTTCACACTCTAATGTTCACATAGAAGAATATGTTCTATTTATTCTTAAGTAAATATTTATGGAGATACTCAGTCTGAGTACTGTAGCCCCTATATATATATATATATATATATATATATATATAAACACTTTATCAAATATGAATAATGCTTAAATAATGCATATATACAGTGTATATATATATATATATATATATATATATATATATATATATATATGCATATATATATATATATATATATATATATATATATATATATATATAATCACATAAAAAAAATCCCAGCAAACGAGTCTTTATTAATGAGAATTTAATTATGATACCAACTTTGACAAAGTGGATTTTGTCAAAGTTGGTATCATAATTAAATTCTCATTACTAAAGACTTGATGTTAGGTAAAACAGGACTGCTTTTATTATGAACATAGCACATTATTTATACACAAACAGGGACCCTCTCTTAGGGCTGGAGAGTCTGGCCCAGATAACAATCTCCCACCTTATTTTTGTCCAGGAGTCCCAATGTCCCCATACAAACAAGTGTCCACATTCTTCGTATGCCTGTGTGCCTCACCAAATTGCCAACAACATATCAAAAGTGTGACCTGATCCCATAAACCCTGTTTGATTGGCAGCCGTTGTAAGATGCACCAGACTGGGGCTCACTTCTGGGCCCATGCTCAGTACCAAGAGCCCGGGTAGGCTGCCAGGGTTTTACCAGTCTTCCAGCGGCCGGCAGCAGTAGTTTACAGCATCTCCTGTGACAATATTTACAATGGTGACCTCATATCTTTAAACTCTAAACGCGCACGCTATTTCCTTAGTGTGCAAAAAAACCCTTATATTGCTTGCGTGCTACAGTTTGCACACAACTCGTAATATAGCCCAATATATGTTATAGGCTAAGTGGAGTGACAAGTTACAGATTAGTTTATGGCATTGATTTTATTTTTTGCTAAATAGTTAGAAAACTCTCTTTCATAATCCACTTTGTACAACTCCACAAAGCAGAACATATTCATTAATTCTTTTAACATTTCAAACAAAATGTTATTGGTTTTTCACTCAATCCCAACATTTACCTGAATAATGAAGCTTTATTTTCTGCTTTGTGAACACTATAGCATTTATCCTGCTCAAGTAGAATATTGTGTTGTGCACAATTCTCTGTCACCAGGTATTCTTTAGTCGAACGCTTCATCAGTAGTCTATTGATTTTAATGTGCCGGCACTTTTAGGATGGAGATGAGAAATTAAATATTAGGTGATTTTTCTTGGTTGTATGGAATAGATATCCTATTAGATATGTGTGTGTTGCCATTTTCATTTGTCGCTTTATGCTTCATAAACTAGACTTTCTTTTTCATGTTGGGATGTGTCTTTGGCTTCTGGAATTAAAAGATGCAGATTAAATTTATATCTTATTGTAACGATGTACTGATGAGGTGTATTTATGGATCACAACTGCAGTTTACCCGAATAAGATGATTGGATCAAGTGAGTGAATAAGGGAATACCTAAGATTCCTTAAGATAATTTGCAAGGCAAATTCAGTAAGGTGGTATTTGTATCACTACCATAAACTAACAAACTTATGTAGAAGTTGTCGGAAAGTATGGATAGTGAACTTAGTCAACTGAGTCTTTAAGGATAGATATCCTCTCAAAATATTGATCACAGGATTAACTGTATGAAGCAGGCAGCGGTACACAGAGGATGGTAGAGAGAGTGGAACGGCTGGAGTAGGCAGATGCAGAAACTCCGATTACGTCTCCGTAGGGGGCGGAGCCTAAGTCCATTGCACAGGGCCGACCGGTATCTTATAGAACCCGGTCAGATGTTTCCTCTGTTAAATCTGATGTACAGTAAGTGAGTAGAGTGCCAGGATGTTTTTCGCTATGGCCAGAGGAAAGAGGTTATTAGAGGACAAGAGAGGATATCGTGGAGATCTGGATGCAGACACACAGAGGAAGCAGTGAGTCTCTAGGCGGTTGGTGTAGTTATCCGATAGAATCAGGTTTGGTGACAGTAATGTCCGAGGTTGGTATTAGTAACAGTCGGCAAGCGTAGGTTAACTATACACTGAGTATGGTTTGTCCGTTATAGCTTGCTGCTGTAACAGTTTCCTGGTTATAATGTAGCTGCTTGTTTTCAATTGGAAACACTTTGCTAGCGTATAGCTGCAGGGAAGATTTTACCATGGCAGAAGCAGCAGATTATATAAACAAGAATAGATTTATATCTTTTGCTGAAAAAGATATATTTTGAAGTAGCAATAAGATATTCTGAATGAACAACAATGTAGCTCAGTAGCTGTAGTCTTCCAAAAGGCGATGAGCTCAGAGACAGGTTGCTTGTAGATGCACAAAAAACAAATTACTAAGCACCTGTATAGGGGTGTGTGAACCGTAAATAGGATGAAGGTTAAAAGGGGAAGGAAAAGAAGGAGGAAGTACTGAGTAATCTGACATGACCCCCCCCCCTTTAAGCAAGCTGTCCCACAGCTTGATGATGTGGCTTGTCCAGATGACGTCTGTGGAAGAGCGAGACCAGTCTAGGTGCTTTGAGGTTTGTTGAAGGTTCCCAGGTATCATCTTCAGGTGAATACCCCTTCCAGCGAACCAAGTATTGCAGCTGACCTCTGAAAAACCTCGAGTCAAGAAGGCTCTGGACTTTGTATTCATCAGTGTCCGTTATAAGTGATGAGGGTGGTAAGACTTGACCGGTAGTTCTCATAGGTTTGGAAGGTTTCAATAGTGATACATGGAACATGGAATATATCTTGAGATTGGAGGGCAATTGGAGAGTAACGGCATTAGGGTTCACAATTTTCCGGATGGGAAAAGGACCAATAAAGAGTCCTCCCAATTTTTTACTGGGGATTTGGAGTTTAAGGTTCTTCGTGGAAAACCATACCATATCGCCAACTGCATAAGACGGGGCGGACATCTTCGTAGGTCATAGTATTTTTTCTGTGAATCCTGTGCTTTCTGAATGTTCTGCTGAAGAATCTTGAAGTTGTCAATTAAGGAAATTAGTGGTCTCATCTACCATCAGGCAAGTAAAGTCCCCAGGGGTAGTCAGAAGGAAAGATGAATGAAGCCGTAATTGGCATAGAAGGGTGTCATCTTTGTTGAGGAGTTGATGGAGTTGTTATAGGCATATTAAGCCATAGGTAAGTATCGTACCCAAACACCTTGTTGGTATGAGCAGTAGCATCGCAAGTATTGTTCCAACCACTGGTGGAAAGAGGTACTATAACGGTGGTCAACTTGTATATGTTCACAGAGACTCCTCCAAAACCGAGAGGTGAATTGAGTCCCATGATCAGTGGTAAGTATGGAAGGAACACTGTGTAGTTTAACAACATTATTAAGGAATAGATAAGCTGTTTTGTAAGAAGTGGGGAGTTTATGATACGGTATGAAATGTGCCTTTTTCGTGAATAGGTCAGTAACCACAAGGATGGTGTTCTTGTTGTCAGAGGTTGGAAGTTCCACTATATAGTCCAAACCAACATGTTTCCAAGGTTTCTCCAGCATTTGTAATGGCATCAACAGTCCGGAGGATGGACGTTTCTCAAATTTGGAGATGGCACAAACTGTACAGGTTTGAACATATTCCTTAACTGCCATTAGCATGGAAGGCCACCAGAATTCTTTTGTAATGTGTTCCATCATTCTGTGAACACCTGGGTGTCTAGAAAGGGATGAATCATGATGAGTTTTCAGTACGAAATCCCTCAAGCCTGGAGGTATATATAATCTATTATTGTGATAGTAGAAGCCGTCTGGTCTTTTATGCAGATGATAAAAAGGAATGTGGCGACCTGAGTTAGCTGAGGAGATAGGCCAATGAAATGTTCAGTAGGAATGATGGTAGAAGGGAGATCTGTGTGAATTGGTTTCTTGTCTTTACAGGACAAGGCGTCAGCTTTGCCATTTTTACTTCCATATACATAGTTATATATAAACAATGTGGTAGTTAAATGTTGGGAAATACATGCTTCAACGTACCTGCCTTGAGGAAAGAGTCTTATTGGTTTGTAAATATTCTAGGTTTATATGGTCCATGTATATGATAATCGGGAGCTGTGTACCTTCCAGGAGGTGTCGCCAATGTTCAAGGGAACGTTTAATCACAAGAAGTTCTTTCTCCCCAATGGGATAATTCATCTCAGTTGAGGTCATGACTTTGGAGAAGAAGGCAACTGGATGAATGGGATCAGTGAGCGTAGTATGTTGAGATAGCATGGCTCCCAAGGCATAGTCTGATGCGTCGAACTGAAGCTATGGATCAGGGAATCAAAAATAGGTGCTGTAATGAATCTTTCTTTCAGGTTGTTAAAAGCAGTTGTAGCATCAGGATTCCATTTCAATGGAGTGGTAGAGCTTGTGAGGCGGGTTAATGGTTTGGTGATATTCGAGAATCCTTTTATGAACTTGTGATAATAATTCGCAAATCCCAAGAACCATTGTACATCTTTCTTGGAGGTGGGTAATGGCCAGCCTTTAATGGTGTCCACCTTATTTTCTTCCATCTAGATGCCTGAGGGAGTGATATGGTAATCTAGGAATGATATTTGATCAGAGTGGAAGACACACTTCTCAGGCTTGGCATTGAGATGGTGGACCCTAAGCCTGGACAAGACCCATCTGAATGTTTGGTATGTTCTTGTAGAGTATTGGAATATATGCAAATATCATTGAGGTATACCAACATACAGACATCAAGTAGATCTCTAAAAACAACAATAATGAAATGTTGGAAAGTCACTGTGGCATTGCATAGAACGAATAGAATAACCTTATATTCATACAGTCCGTATCTTGTTCTGAAAGCAGTTAGCCATTCGTCTCCCTCTCTGATGCAAAGCAGGTTATATGCACCCCTCAGGTCTAACTTAGTGAAGATTTTTACCTGATATAAACGTTCAATGAGTTCCGAAATCAACGGCAATGGGAACCTGTTCTTAATGGTCCTTTTATTTAGCTCCCTATAGTCGATGATGGATCTGAGTGAGGAGTCTTTATTCTTTACAAAGAAGATGCCTGCACTGGCAGGAGAGGAGGAGGGTCTAATAAAACCATTAAAGAGGTTCTATTCCAAATATGTCTTTAGATGTGTGAGTTCTGGTTGGGATAAAGGATAAAGATGCCCGTAGGGTATATCAGTTCCGGGTTGTAATTGTCAGGGTTTTTTCCCTGTTTTGTTTGCCATGTGCTGCTGGCAGCCATTTTTTTTTTTTTTAATAATTTTTTTATTGAAGTTAAAGTATATAACATCACAACAAGGACTCGCCTTAAGGCCAAAGTTACAACAGAGATAGTAATACATTGTCTATGTAAAGGCATTATTAAGAAAGCAATATGCGCATAGAGCAATAGAAAATACATTTCAAATCTGATTATGAAAATAGACAATATCTTAGGCGAGATGAAACAGAACTTCATTTTATATTATGTCAGCGTATGAACTCCACATTCTAATAATATTTAATCTAAGATCAAAATAACAGCCTGTGGAGGGTTAGAGTAGGTATCAGCCACTCTTGGGCCGAGATATATAGGGGGGAGGGGGATATTCAGCGGGTAAGCACCGCTATACGCATAGGGAAAGGTGGTGGGGGGGCGGAGCCATATATAGATGGAAATAGCATATGGTACTTGGTGTGGACCCATAATTGCCCAATCATAGAGACCATAGGCCTGGTAGCTGGGTTACCAAAAAAAAAAAAAAAAAAAAAAAACTGAATGAGATATGCCTTGGATAAATAGTCCACTTGGGAGTGTATAGTGGGGCAAAGTAACATTCAAAAGATAGTAAACTGTTTAGGAACGATGAGATACATTTGAAAATATAATAAACACATAGCATAAGTAGTACCCATCATTTCCTTACGTCCGAACTAACATTGTGTGAATAAACATCATTCAATATTAGGAACCCTGTACAGGTTTGTAAGTTATATAAGGGAAAGAATAGCGAAATGGAATGAGGGGGGGTTGGGAGGACGGAGCTATATGAGTTAACACTTATACGTGTCTATACACGGGCATCATAGAAGATAAAGTAGACAAAGCAGGGCCTCTGGGAATGTTAATATAGCGTCAGTGAAGCCTATACACTAATTTGCAACTTGGGAAATCTAGGGATCTATAAGAAAGTACGTCAACAGGGGGTTGGGTTAGTGACTGGCAGGGTCATATATTAGTATAGTTGTAATAGCCACATCTATACTAGTTTGTGGCGTGCGTCTTTTGCCCAACAAAATAAGTTCCAATTAACTGATTGCTATATACACCATTACATATCCTAAAGAAAATGACATACTAGTGGGTTATTTTATATTCTCCATTACTAAGCTTGAACTATAGGGGTCAAACATTTAATCTCATATTTTCCCACTCTTATTGATTAAGTAAAACATAAAAAGAAGAACAGGCATCAACAAAATATGTTTAGCCAAGAAGTCAAGCTACTTTTCTTTCTAACCTGCTCTAACAAGTGCTAAATTATAATATGTGACTTAAGAGTCCGGCAGCTTATGTATGAGAGCTTTTCATCAAACAGTGCCGTAGACTTGATGCAGAGTTAGAGGGAGTATGTAATGCACAAAGTATAGCAGACAAACACAGATCTTTTTCAGCGCTAAAGTGTATTGTTTTGTGTCTTGTCATATAAAGCTATATGTGTAGAATTATTCTCAACTGAGGATCAATATGTGTGTATTAGCGCCAAAGAGCTGTATATAGAGACATACCTCAAAAAAAAAAAAAAAAAATTAGAGGTGACATAATTTACCATGTATATGAGTGTGACATATGTGGTCAGTAGTAGCATAATCCTCTACAGAGCCATGTAACAAATGAGATCAATATAGGACATTCACAACAATAAGCCTAAGGGTCAAAATGTATGCCAGCTGTCATATATGTCCTAGGTGAGGTACATCTGGGGTGATCAGTTCTGTAATCTGCTTTAAACTATGACAGAGATCATAAGCTGTGTGCAATTAACAAAAATGAAATAGAATATAACATTACACACAACAAGCTGTGATCATGTACAAGACAATGCTATGAGTAGTCCCCTAACATGGTATAGGTATAAGTTCGAGGTAATCAGAGTTCAATGTCACTGGGCTGCGGGGTTGTGACAACCAAAAGATCCACAAATAATATGTAAAGTTTTTCTTCAACGGCATAGGGAGAATGAGCAAAATAAGTAAAACGTCTTTCCCTTAGCCTGAATCCCATAGGGTTGGTAAAGAAAGTTAGCCGACCCCAGCCTTATCGACACCATCCTCTACATACAGCTTAGGCTCCGGTAATACCTTTTCTGATGGGCCTCTTGTATAAGTGTGAATGCAGGGAGCTGCAGGGCCAGTCAGACCGAGAACATCTGCGTTGAGCTCCTGTCCTGGCATCGGTCTCCATAATAAAAGAAACTGAGATCCTCCGTCCCTGTAGCATATCCCCAAAGCCCCCACCTGTCGGCGGCATAGCTTTTTAAGGAGCGACCGCTTCAGACCCGGAGGGCGCCTTCTCCAATCCACCGCAGATACTGTCTGCTCTTTTCGCGCGCCAGTCATACTGATGCTGCTGGCCTGGCCTGGGAGTCTCTGGGGCCTTGTAGGTTCTGGGAGTTCAGCCGCACACTGTCGGGGACTGTCTAGGTTGCGATCTCTGTGAGTGGCTTCCATGTTGGCTAAGGAAACATCTGTCTCAGTGGCCTGCTCAGAATTTAGTAGGTTCTCACCCTGTGGTCTCTGTTGCTCGGCCGGCTCTTGGAGAGCTGACTTTAGAAGTGCCGAGATTTCATTAGCATTCTCCTCCATCTGCCAAGCAAGTTTTTCTAGCAGGGCCTTCATCTCACCCTGGAAGTCCTCAGTAGGTGTCATAGCCATTTGCACAGAAGGGGTTACTTTGTGGAGGAGATAATATGCATATAGTCAAACCGCAAGGCTGTTAGCCGGGTTAGATTTTTATGCGGCCGAACACTGTGACCTCGTGGTAGCTTAGGAGCGGGTTATCCAAGGTATAATTCCTCCTTCAAGTTGCTAACTAGCATATACGACTGAAGTCATAAAATGAGCTTGTAGAGGTCTTTGTTAGGGGGTTCAGAGTGAATAATTAGTCATTAATAATCCCTCAGTAATATAGTTAAGAGCCAGAGCTCTTGCAGTATGCGTCCATTCAGCATGGCAGTTGGCTCCGCCCCCCTCGCTGGCAGCCATTTTACCCACCTCTCTTGCTGACTATGGTGCATTGTGTGGGATGCTGCTCAATTCCTGCACTTCCTTTTATGGCCAGACTGGTGTGCATCATCCGTGTGAGACAAGATGCAGTTTCAGAAATTTGATGTCATCACTTATTATTTAAAGGGCTTCTG
This sequence comes from Bombina bombina, assembly GCF_027579735.1. Lineage (NCBI taxonomy): Eukaryota > Metazoa > Chordata > Amphibia > Anura > Bombinatoridae > Bombina > Bombina bombina. Next base: position 190,489,847 of record NC_069509.1, read on the forward strand.
TTCAGTATGCTTTGCCTTTGCATTGTCTCAGACCTGTTTGTGAGAGTTCCTGTGTATTACCTGGCTGCCTGACGTCCTTCCTGGTTCCTGATCTCTGGCTTGTTCCTGACTCTGCTGTTTTCCTTGTTCCTGATTCCAGCTCGTCTGACTATTCGCTTTGGCTAATGACTCGGCTCGTCTGACTACCAGCTCTGGTTTTGATTCCTGGCTTGTTATTTGACTTGTGGACTTTTTATTATTTTTTGCAATTAATAAAGGTGTGATTATTTTTGCATTTCTCGTCTCAGTCTGATTCCTGGCACCCTGACATTACGCAAAGGCCATGAATCCTGATGGTGCTAATAATCCACCTTTCCTGCCATCATTTCCAGGATGGATGTACAGGATCACCACTTGGATCAATTTGCACTAGCCCTGCAAACCCTGCTGACTCTCACTACACATTTGGACCAAAGTGTCCCGCAAGTTATGGCTGCTCCTTTTTCCGCTGCTGCACCTATGCCTACCAGGAGCATGTCCAGTTCTGCACCTCTACCTCAGTGATATGGAGGTGATTCTATTCAGTGCAGAGGGTTTTTGAACCAGGTGTGCATTTACTTTGAGATGTTACATCAGGCATTTACCTCTGACAGAGCTAAGGTGGGATTTCTCATCTCGTTACTCTCTGACACAGCTCTTGCCGGGCTAATCCCTTGTGAGAGACTAATAAACCTGTAATTTCATATTACCCTGAATTTGTGGCCTCCTTTCGAAGGGTATTTGATGTTCTGGCTCACTCCTCCTCTGCTGCTAAATGACTCATGTCCATTCAGCAAGGTACAGATCTGTTGCTCAGTATGCTATTGAGTTCTGTACGCTTGCTGCAGAGGTAGGTTGGAACAATGAAGCCCTTGTTGCCACCTTCTTTCATGGGCTCTCTGATGTGATAAAGACAAAGTTGCTGCCAGAGATTTACCAGAGGATCTCGAGGCATTGGTGTCTTTTTTTTATCCTAATTGACATCAGACTCAGAGAGAGGCCCTCCTGTTCCGTTGTCTCCTACGTGTTCGTTCCCACCCATGCCTCCCTCTCCTCCCATGCCTCCTGGTCCCGAGTCACCAGGTACTGCTGAGCCGATGCCGTTGGGATTCACGCATCTCTCTGCGGCGGAGAGGGCCTTTAGAAAGAGGGAGGGGCTCTGCCTATATTGTGGGTTACAGGGCCACCTTTTGAAGTCTTGTGCTACACAGCCGGGAAACGCTCACACCTAAGGTCCTGTCAGGGGCAGCAGACCTTGGGTGGTTTATCCTCATCCCCGGAACCGCTTAAGGAGAAACCTTTGGTCACGGTTATCCTTTCCTGGGTGGACTCCTCAATAGTCACTCAGGCTTTTGTTGACTCCGGTGCTGCAGGCTATTTTGTTGACAGTGCTTTTGTATCAAAGCACTCCATTCCTTCTTTGCCTCGGTCTGTTCCACTTGCTATTGAGGCCATTGATGGCAGGCTCCTTCAACCAGCACTCGTTACTCACAAAACTGCTCCGCTGTCCATGGCTGTTGGGGCTCTCCATTTTGAAACCCTCCAGTTACAGGGGATAAACTATCCACATTTTCTGGTTGTTCTAGGTTATCCCTGGCTCCAAAAGCACAATCCCAGTCTCGACTGGCGCAGGTCTAAAATTTTGTCGTGGTCCCCGCAATGTATTTCCACTTGTCTTTGGAAACCAGTTAAAGTCTGGTGTACTTCTTCGGTATCTCAATTGCCAGAGGAGTACAGAGAGTGCCTAGACATTTTTGACAAGGTGCGTGCCGGTACGTTGCCTCCTCACTGGTCTTAAATTGTGCCATAGACCTGCAACCTGGAGCCATTCCTCCTCGGGGCCGGGTGTACCCTCTGTCTGTTGCAGAGAATTGTGCTATGGAGGAGTATGTTGCTGATGCTCTGTCACAGGGATCATCAGCAAATCCTGCTCTCCTGCAGGGGCTGGCTTCTTCTTTGTGAAGAAAAAGGGTGGCGAGTTAAGACCATGCATCGATTATAGGGGTCTTAATCGTCTTACCATTAAGAATGCTTACCCTATTCCGCTCATTACGGAACTCTTTGACCACCTCAAGGGAGCTACGGTCTTTACTAAACTTGATTTGAGAGGAGCGTACAATCTCATTAGGATTAAGGAGGGCCACGAATGGAAAACAGCATTTAACACCAGGAGCGGGCATTATGAATAACTTGTAATGTCCTTTGGCCTATGTAAGCTCCTGCTGTTTTTCAGGAATTTATTAATGATGTCCTACGAGATATGTTGCAACAGTGTGTTGTGGTGTACTAAGACAACATCCTCATACACTCACCCACAATTGAGGCTCATTGTTCTGATGTTACACAGGTTCTTCAGAGACTACGTGAGAATGGCCTCTTTTGTAAACTCGAGAAATGTGAGTTCCATTAGACTCAAGTAATCTTCCTAGGTTATGTTATCTTCGTTGCAGGGTTCTCCATGGATCCTGACAAGTTATCTGCAGTTCTGCAGTGGCTTCGCCCAGTTGGTCTTCGGTCTATTCAATGTTTTTTGGGGTTCGCCAATTACTATAGAAAGTTTATTAAAAACTTTTCTTCCTTGGTCAAACCTATCACAGACATGACCCGTAAAGAGAATGATCCACTCCATTGGTCACCTACTGCCATTAAGGCCTTTGATAGTCTTAAGACTGCCTTTGCTGCTGCTCCAGTTCTGGCTCATCCTAATGCTGTCCTGCCTTTCGTTCTTGAGGTCGATGCATCTGAGACTGGAGTAGGTGCCCTCTTGTCTCAAGGTCCTACGCCTGACGGTTCCTTGAATCCGTGTGGTTTCTTCTCTAAGAAATTGTCTCCAGCGGAGTGCAATTATTAAATTGGCAACAGGGAATTACTGGCCATAATTTTTGCACTCAAAGAATGGAGGCATCTTCTTGAGGGTACTAGCGTGCCAGTACTCATTCTTACTGACCACATGAATTTAACTTATCTATCTGAAGCAAAACATTTGTCGCCCCGACAGGCGAGATGGGCACTATTTTTGTCTCGGTTTATTTATGTGGTCTCCTACCTGCCTGGTAGTAAGAATGTTAGGGCTGATGTCCTCTCTCGACAATTTTTGCCTCTGTCCAAGGAGGAGTCTGTACCTACTCCTGCTATACCTCCTGACCATATTTTGGCTACCATACGTACTAATTTGACTTCTCCCTTGGGGGAGGAGATCCTGGCTGCACAAACCAATGCACCTCCTCAGAAACCTAGTGGTAAGTGTTTTGTTCCTGAGAATCTTCGAACTAAACTTTTGCACACTTACCATTATCCTAAAGCCGCAGGTCACCAAGGCAAGAACCAAATGATTTGGTCTGTCACTCGACAATTCTGGTGGCCAGGTCTTTGTTGCTGCGTATGTTGCTTCCTGCTCAGTTTGTGCACAGAATAAGACTCCTCAACGTCTTCTTGTGGGTCTTCTTCAACCTATTGCTAATGGTGAGCATCCTTGGACACATCTTTCCATGGACTTCATTGTCAAGCTCCCTGTTTCCAATGGCAATACTATTATCCTTATGGTGGTTGACCGTTTTTCTAAAATGTCACATTGCATTCCCTTGATGAAGCTGTCTACCGCTCAGGAGCTTGCTTCAATTTTTGCCCGGGAGGTCTTTCGTTTACATGGGTTACCCAAGGAGATCGTGTCGGACCGGGGTAGCCAGTTTGTCTCCAGATTTTGGCGTTCCTTTTGTGCTTAAATGGGGATCTAGCTTTCCTTCTCCTCTGCATATCACCCTCAATCCAATGGGGCTGCGGAACGGTCTAATCAAGCTCTGGAACAGTTGCTCCATTGCTATGTCTCAGATCACCACAATAATTGGTCTGAACTGTTACCTTGGGCAGAGTTTGCTCATAATAGTACTATTAATGCTTTCTCCAAGTTATCCCCGTTCATGGCAAATTATGGGTTTCAACCATCCTTGTTGCCCGATTCATTCATGTCTCAGAGTATTCCGGCTTTGGAGGAGCATCTCCGGCAACTCGGTTCCACGTGGGTGCAGATTCAGGATTGCCTTCATCGTTCTATGCAGCGCCAAAAGTTCCAGGCTGATCGTAGGCATCTGCCCACACCTTCCTACCAGGTTGGTGAGAGAGTTTGGCTGTCCTCCCGCAACTTGAACCTTTGTGTGCCTTCCAACAAATTGGCTCCCCGTTATGCTGATCCTTTTCGAATACTCCGACGGGTTAATCCTGTGACCTACGCTCTTGACCTTCCTCCTGCTATGCGCATCTCCAATGTTTTTCATGTCTCCCTCTTGAAACCATTGGTTTGTAAATGGTTTACCACTGTGTTGCCTTGTCCCCATCCTATCTTTGTTGACAACCTTGAGGAGTATAAGGTCAGCAGCATTATTGACTCTCATATGTCCAGGGGCCGTGTACAGTATTTGGTTCACTGGAGCGTTCTTGGGTTCCCTCCTCTGAGGTTCATGCTCCCGCCCTCCTCCGTGCCTTCCATGCCCGTTTCCCCAATAAGCTTTTTGTCCTCCCGCGGGGGAGGGGTCGTTGAGGGGAGGGTACTGTCAGGGTTTTTTCCCTGTTTTGTTTGCCATGTGCTGCTGGCAGCTATTTTACTCACCTCTCTTGCTGACTATGGTGCATTGTGGGGGATGCTGCTCATTTCCTGCACTTCCTTTTATGGCCAGAATGGTGTGCATCATCTATGTGAGACAAGATGCAGTCTCAGAATTTTGATATCATCACTTATTATTTATAGGGCCTCTGTTCAGTATGCTTTGCCTTTGCGTTGTCTCAGACCTGTTTATGAGAGTTCCTGCGTATTACCTGGCTGCCTGACGTCCTTCTTGGTTCCTGATCTCTGGCTTGTTCCTGACTCTGCTGTTTTCCTTTTTCCTGATTCCGGCTTGTCTGACTATTTGCTTTTGCTCCTGACTCGGCTCGTCTGACTACCAGCTCTGGTTTTCACTCCTGGCTTTTTATTTGACTTGTGGACTTTTTATTATTTTTTGCTATTAATAAAGGTGTGATTATTTTTGAACTTCTCATCTCAGTCTGATTCCTGGCACCCTGACAGTAATTCGGGCAGTCGTAAATGCAGTGGGGTGGTAGGCTCTCAGCCTCCTTTTTACGTAAAACATCGGAGAAATCAGAATATTCTTCAGGTAGATTAATCTCTGTGTCAGAAACTTGAAGGAGTATGTGTTGTGGAAAACAGTTTTTTTGGTAGTAAGGAGAACACAAGGTAACCTGGAGAGAGTTACAGTCAATCAGTGGTTGGTAAAGTTGTAAGGTCTAAAACAATAGGAAAAAGAGGAGATGGTAAAACATCAAATACTAGGTACTCATTATGTCCACAAGGTGTTTTCACAAGTATAGGAACGGTATGGTGTGTGATTGGACCAGCACTGACCTGAGAGACACAAATAGACACAGGGTTAAGTTTCAACACCAATGGAATTTTATTTTTTACAAGAGATTTGTCAATAAAGTTTCCGTAAGCTCCGGAATCAACTATGGCTTCAGTGTTCAGTCTGTCTCGTTTCCACTGTAATGATAGAAATAAAAGGCAGTAAGTAGCATGTTTGGTATTAGTACATACAAAAGTTGACACTTACTCTTCTTTGATTTGAGAAGTATAGGGCAATCTCTAACTGTATGTGTGGAAGAGGCACAGTACATACATAGATCCTTCATTCTTCTTCTATTCCTTTCCTCGGGAGTGAGGGGGCCCCTGATTGTACTTGTATCCATAGGTTCTCGGGAGGCTTTAGAAGTTGAAGGTGATTGTGTATTGTAGGTTCTGTAGAGAAGTTCTGTGGAATGACGTTCAGACTTTCTTTCCCTCAGTCTACGATCAATCTGTATGGAAAGTCTCATTAGGGCCTCTAATGCTTTTGGTAATTCCGTTCTGACTAGTTCATATTTTGCTGCATCAGTCAGACCTAACCTGAACTGGTTCCTGAGTGCAATTGCGTTCCACTGTGAGTCAGTAGCACATTGCTTAAAGTCGGTGATATATTCCTTGACTGGGCGTCTGCTCTGTTTTAAGGTGCACATGTTGGCTTCAGCAGTCAATTGTATATTGGTATCTTGATATAACTCATCCATGGTCTTGAAGAAACCATCTTAAGATCCTAGTTTGGGGTCATCTGATTCATAGAAGGAGTCAGTCCAAACCCTTGGCTCTGTTGTCTGAAATGAAATAACGGTTAAAACTTTTACCCTTTCTGTGCAATACGTTTTGGGTTTCAGGGTGAATAGCAAAGAGCAGGCATATTTTTAACTGTCTATAAGTTCTACTATCACCTGAGAATGTATCTGGTAGTGATACTTAGGGTTCAGGAATGGTCTCAGCAGTGTTGGATTTCACAGCAATTGAATCTCTAATGACCCCATTTAATGCTTTGTTTTCAATCTGAAGATCCCTGAGGACTTGTCCTAATTGGTCTACCTTTTGAGACAGGTTGAAAACACACTGGTTAGTTCTGCTGGATCCATACTATTTTTGGCTTAGTAATATGTAACGATGTTGTAAACTCATGAACTGTATTTATGGATCACAACTTAGGTATTCCCTTATTCACTTAGTGCAAATTCAGTAAGGTGGTATTTGTATCACTACCATAAACTAACAAACTTATAATGAAGTTGTCAGAAAGTATGGATAGTGAACTTAGTCAGCTGAATCTTTAAGGATAGATATCCTGTCAAAATATTGATCACAGGATTAACTGTATGAAGCAGGCAGCGGTGCACAGAGGATGGTAGAGAGAGTGGAATGGCTGGAGTAAGCAGATGTGGAGACTCTGATGACGTCACTATATGGGTCGGAGCCTAAGTCAGTTGCACGGGGTCGACCGGTAGGTTGTAGTACCTAGTCAGATGTTTCCTCTGTGAAATCCAATGTACAGTAAGTGAGTAGTGTGCCAGGATGTTTCGGCTATGCCCAAAGGAAGGAGGTTATTAGAGGACAAGAGAGGATATTGTGGAGATCCGGATGCAGATACGCAGAAGAAGCAGTGAGTCTCTAGGCAGTTGGTGTAGTTATCCGCTGATAGAATCAGGTTTGGTGACAGTAATGTCCGAGGTTGGTATTAGTAACAGTCGGCAAGCGTAGGTTAACTATACACTGAGGTACAATGCGCTGGGTACAATGATAGGGGTATACAATGACAACATTGTTGCTAAAAATACAAAACATAAAACTAAACAAATCTAGTACAGGAGGAAGAGGGCCCTGCTCCGAAGATCTCACAATCTACAGGTTTAGGGTGCAGAGACATAAGGTTGAGGTGGCTTGTTACATCAGTTGTAGTTGTAGTAGTAAATCAGGCAGTTCATATATTAGTTTGGTTCGGATGAGGGATGGAGGAGATATGGTACGCCTCTCTGAATTTGGTGGGTTTTCAAGGAGCATCTGAAGCTATACAAGGTTGGAGACAGTCTTTTGGAGCGGGGTAGAGAGTTCCAGAGGACACGAGCAGCACGTGTGAAGTCATTGAGGCGGGAGTGGGACATAGAGATAACAGGAGTGGAGAAATGTAGGTCAGAAGTTGATCGGGATGGGCAATATTTAACGTTAAGAGAGTAAATATAGTTGAGAGTTAGACTGTTTAGTGCTTTGTAAGTTAGGGTTAATACTTTAAACTATATTCTGGAGTGTATGGGGAGCCAGTGTAGAGACTGGCAGAGTGGAGTCGCTGATGTAGATCTAGCAGAAGCATTCCTAATAGATTGGAGGGAGGAGAGGCAGTGTTTTGAAAGGCCATTAAGGAGTAGGTTGCAATAATGAATGCGTGACAAAATGAGGGAATGAATAAGTATTTTTGTCGTTTTTTGAGTAAGGAAGGGACGAATTCTGGAAATGTTGCATAGGTGTGAATGGCAGGATTTGGTAAGCGCTTGTATATGTGGGTTGAATGTGAGTTCTGAGTCAAGTGTGACCCCAAGACAGCAGACCTGGGGTGAGGTGTTGAGAAAAGAGTCTCCAACTGTCAGATAAATGTCAGGTGTATGAAGTCTCGAAGAGGGGGGAAATAAGAAGCAGCTTGGTTTTGGACATATTGAGTTGGAGGTAGTGTAAAGACATCCAAGAGTAAATTGTAGAGAGGCAGTTGGAAATCTGGTTTAGTAAAGAGGGAGAGATATCAGAAGAGGCAAGATAGATTTGGGTATCAACAGCATATAAGTGGTACTGGAATCCAAAGGAGGCTATAAGTTTTCCAAGGGAGGATGTATAGAGAGAGAAAAGCAAGGTACCCAAGACAGAGTCTTGCAGTACTCCAACTGAGAGAGGCATAGGATTGCAAGATATGTTGTTAAAGGAAATTGAAAAAGAGCGGTTTCAGAGATATGAGGCACACCAGGAGAGGGCTCGGATGCCAAATGAATGTAGTATTTTTAGGAGAAGAGGATGGTTGCCTGTGTCAAAAGCAGCGGATAGCTCAAGAAGAATTAGTAAGGAGTAGTGGCCTTTTGCTTTAGCTGATAACAGGTCATTTGTTACTTTAGCAAGAGCAGTTTCTGTTGAGTGTTTAGGGCAGAAACCAGATTGTAGTGGATCAAGTTAGGAGTTAGTTGTGAGAAATTGAGTTAGCCTATTGTAGACCAGTCGTTCCTATAATTTTGAAGCAAAGGGAAGTAAGGAGACCGGTTGATAGTTAGAAGGGGTGGAGGGGTCAAGCGAGTGCTTTTTTAGGATTGGTATGATTGAAGCATGCTTGAATGTATCCGGAAATTTGCCAGCAGTGAGAGACTGGTTAAAGAGATGAGATAGGGTTGGGGTTAGTTAAGCAGAGAGAGAGGGAAGAAGTTGTGAAGGAATAAGGTCAAGTGGGCAGGTTGTGAGATTAGAGACTTTTGCTCTGTTAGAGGGGGGAAGTAGCATAGAGTTTTGTTAATAGAAGGGGTGGGTAGGATTGCTGGGCTTGAAGGGTGTGAGGTGCAGATCTCATTTCTAATGGTGTCAATTTTATTTTTGAAGTGATCAGCAATCATCTGAGCAGTGAGGTTGGTAGTGGGCAGGGGTGCAGGCGGATGTAGAAGGGAGTTAGAGGCTGAGAACAGCTTTCTGGGGTTGGATGCATGAGATGACACAAGGGAGGAAAAATAGAGTTGTTTGGCCAGGCTGAGCGCAGAGTTGTAGGGCTTAAGAATGAATTTATAATGCCAGAAATCAGCACAGGTCCGTGAATTCGTCCACTGCCATTCAGCAGCCCGTGAACATCGCTGAAGTTATCTGGTCTGTTTGGTGTGCCACGGTTGCCGTTGAGTGATTGATGTACGATGAACAGTAGAGGGTGCAGCTTTGTCAATTGTTGATTTTAGTGCCAAATTATATTGTAAAGCAACGAGGTTTGGGCAAGAGAGGGATGAAATGTCAGAGAGCAGAGGATTCAGCTATGTGGAAAAGTCTGTGAGATCCAAGTCTTTCTAAATTTCTGTAAGGTAGCAGTTTCTTGGGGGCTTGCAAAGATGTAGCAGATAGAGTAAGAGAGAAAGTTAGTAGATGGTGGTCAGAGAGAGGAAAGGGGAAGTTATGGAAGTTGGAAACGGCACAGAGATTAGTGAAGACCAGGTCTATGGAGTTGCCTTCACAATGGTTTGGAGATGTTGTCCACTTGGACAGGCCAAAAGTTGTGGTAAGGGATAGAAGTTCAGAGGCAGCAGGCATGTTAGGATTATCAATGGGTATGTTGAAGTACCCTAAGATGAGAGAATGGAAATTAGAAGAGAAAACATGTGGAAGCCAGGCTTCAAAGTGGTCCAGAAATTCTGATGCTGGGCCAGGGGGCCAATAAATAACTGCAACACAAAGAGCTAGAGGGGAGAAGAAGCGGATAGCATGAACTTAAAAGGATGAAAAGGAAAGAGAGGGGGGTGAAGGAATGCAGTGAAAGGTACTGTGTGGAGACATGAGAATTCCTACTCCGCCCCTTATTTGTCTCCTGGCCTGGGAGTGTGACTGAAGTGCAGGCCGCCATAGGACAGAGAAGCTAGAGAAGTTGTGTTAGAGGAGGAAAGCCAAGTTTCAGTGAGTGCTAACAGGTTAAGTGAACTTAAGATAAATAGGTTGTGAATAGATGTAAGTTTATTGCAAACAGAGCGTGTATTCCAAAGGGCACAAGAGAATTGGGGGGTTCTAACAGAGGTGCAGTTAATGAGGTTTAGAGGGTTACGTGGGCAAGGTATATGAGGTGTTATTTGGCATAGTGAGCTGATGGATGCAGAGGGTGGACCTGGGTTAGGTGAGACATCCCCAACTGCAAGAAGAAGAACGGTGGTGAGCGAAATGAGATGAGAATGTGTCATATGTCTGTGTTTAAGTTTAGGATCAGTGAAGCATGGCTGGCTGAGGGATGTGAGATAGGAATAGAGTTCATGTGTGTTGTAGAGGGGGGAAGGTAGAAGAGAAGGAGAAAAAAATTGTCTGTGTGCTGTTTGTGAAAGGAAGAGCTGTGACTTTAAGGAGAAGAGAGGAAAAGATTAATGCAGACATTAGAAAGTGTAGCATGTTTGCAGTTAATTTTGGAGATATGAAAGTACTTATTTCTGCTGTCCACTCCTTTGTCTAACTCCCTTGTTATAACTCTCTATACATATGAACTAGCACACTTAGGGCTGGATGATTGAAAGCTCTGGGCTGGCGAGATTATTAAAGAATGCTTGCCAGTCCTTCTATTTCCCTGGTGGAATGATCTAAAGCCACTTTTTACCCTGAAAACAGGGTGTCTCGCTAAGGGACGTATACTGCATTTTCATATGAAAAATGAACAATTAAATTCATATTTTAAACATCATACAAAACAAATATTTGAACCATTCACACAAAAATAAGCAGGGAAAATTGTATTGTTAAGGTGCATCAAAAATCGTAACAAAATTCTTCACCAAAAATCCTATGTTAACAAAAAAGTAAAATTTGTATGTAATTTACATAGGAATAAATAAAAATTAAATATGCACAGTGTAAATCGTAATTGTAGCACACTGTACAAAAATCACACAGAAATATAATTTTATAAATACAAAATGCAAAGTGTAATTGTTGTTTTTTTCATAAAATGGGCTGAACATGGGCGTTCCATGGGCGTATATAAAAATGTCTCGCTAATCCCAGCGTAATTCTATAATGATTTCCGCACTGCAAATCTCACAGTTTTTTCTCACCAACTGAAAGGTAGCTAGCTTTTTTCAAAACAATACGAACACTTATAGCCCCAATAAAAAAACAAATGCACACTAAAATATAGATGAATGTAAGATGCTATAAGCAGAAAACGGCTTAATGTGAGTTATATTGGCTGCAGGATTTTAATTTTAAAGTGCTCCCCCATCTCCCTGCTAACTTCAAATGGAGGATAATATAGTCCAAACAGTAAGAGAATGGCGTCAACCTAAAAACAGGAAGGAACTTCAACACTTCTTAGGATTTGCCAATTATTACACAAAATTTATCAGAAATTTTTCACACATTGCAAGACCTTTAACTCGACTTACTGGTTCAACAACTCCATATCAATGGAATTCAGAAGCCACATAAGCATTTAATGACCTCAAAATCAGATTTACCACAGCTCCCATTTTACATTATGCTGATCCTATACAACAATACATTCTAGAAGTTGATTCTTCAGATTATGCCATTGGCGCCATCCTCTCACAAAGAGAGACTCCTTCTGGACCAATTTTTTCCATTGCATATTACTCCAAAGTTATGAATTCAGACGAGAGACATTATCCTATTGGTGAGAAAGAGCTTCTTGCAATAAAACGTTCATTAGAACATTGGAGACATCACTTAGAAGGAACTCAGTTACCTATTATAATATATACAGATCATAAAAATCTGGAATATCTGCAAAGCAGTAAGACCGTCTCCTTCAGACAGGTTTGTTGTAACCTCTATTTCACTAGATTAAACTTAATCATGTAATATAGACCAGCCAAAAGGAATGGCAAAGCTGATGCATTGTCACGGAAAAAAAGAAAAAACATCTACTCCTATGGACCAAGAGAATATGATACAAAAAGAACGTTTTATTGGTATCATTTCGAGTTTTTCTAAAAGATTAAAGCAGTCACAAAGTGAACAGATTGATTTAAAGAAACTTAAACTAACCTTAAAACCTCATGGTTTGTACTACGACAATGAAAAGTTATACATACCTCAAAAATTACGTCCAGAACTACTGAAACATTTCCATGATAATCCATCATCAGGACATCAAGGAGTACGTTGAACAATGGAAAAGATATCAAGAGAATACTGGTGGCCAGGAATGAAGAATACTATAAGTACTTACATTCAAACTTGTACAACCTGTACAACATCTAAAAGTGATAAGAAACATCCTCTCCTAATGCCTATACAAATCCAGGAAAAACCATGGCAACATGTAGGGTTAAATTTCATTGTGGAATTACCCATCACAGAAAAACAAACTACAATTCTAGTAGTTATTGACCTGTTCAGCAAGATGGCCCATTTTATACCTTACCATAAATTACCAACTTCATATGAGACAGCACATCTTTTTTTAAAACATATATTTAGATTACATGGTATTCCACCCATACTCACTTCAGATTGAGAACCCAATTTATCTCCAGATTCTGGAGGCAGCTATGTAAACTTCTACAAATTGATCATCATTTCAGCACATCTTTCCACCCCCAAACAAATGGGCAAACTGAATGTCTTAATCAATGGCTGGAACAATACCAAACAGATTGGGTCCATTATCTTCCAATGGCAGAATATGCCATCAACGATTCAGTCAATTCAACCACGAAGATGACACCATTTTATGCCAATTATGGCTATCATCCAACAATTACTTTCTCGCCAGATGCCGTTTCTGCATTACCTCAGGTTGATCAATTATCAAATTCTCTGTTACCGACATTCAGCGATCTACGTCAGGACATCAATTAAGCTCAGGATTCACAAAAACAACACTACGATTTGCGAAGACGTGCACCTCCCAACTACTCAGTAGGTGAGCTTGTGTAGTAATTCACTAGAAACTTAAAATTACAAATACCAATTAAGAAATTGGGTAGTTTGTACATAGGACCTGTTCCTATTCTCAAAATAGTTAATGTAAATGCTGTAACATTGGATTTACATTCCACAATGCACATTCTTCCCACCTTTCATGTTTCCTTATTGAAACCAGCAAGACAAATGAGAGACTTCACAGCAATTTCACCTCCTATTCCTATTTCTGGCATGCCAGAGGAGTTTGAGGTACAAACCTTGTTGGATTCTAGACTTAGGAACAGAAGTCTTGAATACTTGGTGCGTTGGAGGGGTTATTCCACTGAGGAGGATTCTTGGGAACCATCTACTAATTTGAACGCACCTAAATTGGTCTCTCTATTTCATCGCTGGAACCCAGACCATCCGCACCCTCAAGCTGTGGGATAGCTTGCTTGAGGAGGGGGTGATGTCAGGATCCCACCTTAACTAGAATACCATCAGGGGATTCTACCTTAAATTTCTCACCTATCCATTAACCCTCCAACATATCCTTTAAAATCTTCTACGCACCTTCAAACAGGTGCTTAGCATTTTGTTAGAATCAGACTCCAGCTGTGCACTGAGCTTACAGAAATTACTTGAATTTATTTACTCATACTTAAAGTAAACCCTATTCTGGATTTCCGTTTCCAGTTTCACAAGAGAAGTCTTAAAGAAGAACTTTGTATTTGAAAATGACCTTCGCTTTCAAGCCTGAAAGCCATCCAGTGTTTACGCTAGTAGTATAACCTAGCAACATCCATTACTACCACTTGAAGTTGCCATCTGCTTCTGATCAAGCTAATCCTTACCGGATCAAGTTGCTCTCATTGCGGAAAGACTTGCTGATAAACTGTATAACTTCTGAACAAAAAGTGAAACGTAGCCACACCCCCTGTGACGTAACAGGTCTGAGGCATTTATACACTCCGCTCCTAATACAGCCTTCAATAGCAACTTCGTTTGGGATCCTAAAAACATTGATAAACGGTCAGTAATAAATTTATCAACTTATCAGAGACTGTTTGCAACTTGGATACATGTGATACAAACTTACTCAATAACTGAATTAGTATACATATACTGTTCTGCAGCTGAGAATCCAATATAACAATCATTCAAATAATTCCTATCATCACAATGTCATACACTGATAAGAATTCATACCAGAGAGTCTGTTAGTAGAGTCATTAATCAGGCAATAAATAATGTATGTATATATTTATTATATGCAGTATATAGATAGATAGATGATAGATAGATAGATAGATAGATAGATAGATGATAGATAGATGATAGATAGATAGATAGATAGATAGATGGATAGATATACAATAGTTAGATAGATACTGTAGATAGATAGATAAACGATAGTCAATAGTTATATAGATAGATAAACAATAGTTAGATAGATAGATATACAATTGTTAGAAAGATAGATAGATATACAATAGAAGATAGATGATAGATAGATATACAATTGTTAGATAGAGATATAGATAGATAGATAGATAGATAGATAGATAGATAGATAGATGATAGATAGATAGATAGATTAGGGATTTCTGGGCACTCTTAAAAGAGCGGAATGCCCTTTTAAGTGCAATGCCCATACAAATGCCCCTTTAGGGGCAATGAGTAGTTTAGGATTTTTTAGTGTTTGTTTTTTTTATTTTGTTGTTTTTTTTTACTGTTAGAGTGGGGACTTAGTATTTTTTTTAAGGAAAATAACTGTTTAATTTAGGGCAATGCCCTACAAAAGGCCCTTTTAAGGGCTATTGGTAATTTAGCATTAGATTAAGGGGTGTTTTTTATTTTCAGGGGGCTTTTTTATGTTCATAGGGATTAGGTTTAATTTTTTTTATTTTTGATAATTTGGTTTATTATTTTATGTTATGTTAGATTTGTTTTTATTTTTTGTAATCTTAGATTAATTTAATTTTTTATTTTCTATTTTTAAGTAATGTTAGCTTTTTATTTTAATTGTAACTTAGTATTTTTTTAATTTAGGTCATTGGGGTTAATTTAGGGGTTTTTAGGTTAGGGGGCTTAGTAATTTAATTTGTTTTATGCGTTGTGGGGGTTTGGCGGATTAGAGGTTAATAGATTTATTAGGTTTATTGCCTTGTGGGTTAATGGCCGATTAGGGGTTAATATACTTTATTAGGTCTTTTGCCATGTGGGTTAATGGCTGATTAGGGGTTAATATACTTTATTAGGTTTATAGTGTTGTGGGTTAATGGCGGATTAGGGGTTAATACACTGTATTAGATTTATTGTGATGTGGGTTAATGGCGGATTAGGGGTTAATATACTTTATTAGGTTTATTGTGTTGTGGGTTAATGGTGGATTAGGGGTTAATATACTGTATTAGGTGTATTGTGTTGTGGGTTAATGGCGGATTAGGGGTTAATATACTGTATTAGGTTTATTGTGTTGTGGGTTAATGGCGGATTAGGGGTTAATATACTGTATTATGTTTAT
The DNA here is from genome assembly GCF_027579735.1 of Bombina bombina. Lineage (NCBI taxonomy): Eukaryota > Metazoa > Chordata > Amphibia > Anura > Bombinatoridae > Bombina > Bombina bombina. Next base: position 190,505,359 of record NC_069509.1, read on the forward strand.
TGTGATGGGGTTAATGGCGGATTAGGGGTTAATATACTTTATTAGGTTTATTGTGTTGTGGGTTAATGGCGGATTAGGGGTTAATATAATTTATTAGGTTTATTGTGTTGTGGGTTAATGGTGGATTAGGGGTTAATATACTTTATTAGGTTTATTGCCATGTGGGTTAATGGCAGATTAGGGGTTAATATACGGTATTAGATTTATTGCGATGTGGGTTAATGGCGGATTAGGGGTTAATATACTGTATTAGGTTTATTGTGTTGTGGGTTAATGGCGGATTAGGGGTTAATATACTTTATTAGGTTTATTGTGTTGTGGGTTAATGGTGGATTAGGGGTTAATATACTGTATTAGGTTTATTGTGTTGTGGGTTAATGGCGGATTAGGGATTAATATACTGTATTAGGTTTATTGTGTTGTGGGTTAATGGCGGATTAGGGGTTAATATACTGTATTAGGTTTATTGTGATGGGGTTAATGGCAGATTAGGGGTTAATATACTTTATTAGGTTTATTGTGTTGTGGGTTAATGGTGGATTAGGGGTTAATATAATTTATTAGGTTTATTGTGTTATGGGTTAATGGTGGATTAGGGGTTAATATACTTTATTAGGTTTATTGTGTTGTGGGTTAATGGCAGATTAGGGGTTAATATACGGTATTAGGTTTATTGCGATGTGGGTTAATGGCGGATTAGGGGTTAATATACTGTATTAGGTTTATCGTGTTGTGTGTTAATGGCGGATTAGGGGTTAATATACTGTATTAGGTTTATTGTGATGTGGGTTAATGGCGGATTAGGGGTTAATATACTGTATTAGGTTTATTGTGATGTGGGTTAATGGCAGATTAGGGGTTAATATACTGTATTAGGTTTATTGTGATGTGGGTTAATGGCGGATTAGGGGTTAATATACTGTATTAGGTTTATTGTGATGTGGGTTAATGGTGGATTAGGGCTTAATATACTGTATTAGGTTTATTGCGATGTGGGTTAATGGCCGATTAGGGGTTAATATACTTTATTAGTTATTGCGGTGGGGGATTGCGGTTTACAGGTATATATATATTGCGCATGCGTTAGGAATTAGTTAATATTTTCAGGCATTTACAAGAGTTATGGTGCTCACATTTTCAGACTAAGGCTTGCTGCGTCTGCCTATGTGTGGCGAGGTGAAAATGGAGTAAAATGTCTCCATTTTCTCTGCATAAGTCCTTGCGTTTATATGCGGCGCTGTATATATGATACCAATCCACGTAAAAACAGGCATCGCCGGCTTTTGCGGGAGATGACGCATATGTAATCTTGCCCATGGTGCTCAAAACACATGCACAACCTTGAAACTACCTGAGTATGCCCACATGGAAAAGTGTTTAGTTTAAACAAAGGATACCAAGAAACAGGGGTAAATGTTATAACATAAATAAATTGTAGCTTTTTTGTAGGCAGTGTCTAAATGCTGAAAACTTATTCGGACTACCGTGTCGTTTTAAAATGAAACAAACATTCAGCTAGATTACAAGTTGTGCATTAGGCTTAAAAAGCAGCGTTAAGAGGTCCTAACGCTGCTTTTTAACGCCCGCTGGTATTACAAGTCTTGCAGTTATAGGTGTACCGCTCACTTTTTTGGCCAGACTTGGAAATACCGCAAATCCACTTACGTACATTGCGTATCCTCTTTCTTCAATGGGACTTGCATAGCGCCGGTATTACGAGTCTGCCAAAAAGTGAGCGGTAGACCCTCTCCTGTCAACACTGGTACCACATTTTAAAGTCAGTAGTTAGGAGTTTTACACTGCAAAGCCGTAGCATAAAACTCTTAACTAAAGTGCTAAAAGTACACTAACACCCATAAACTACCTATTAACCTCTAAACCGAAACCACATTGCAAACACTAAAATACAATTTTTAACCCCTAATCTGCCGAATCGGACATCGCTGCCACTATAAAAAATATATTAACCGCCGCCCTTCTGCATCGCAAACATTAGTGAAATATTATTATCCCCTAATCTGCCGTCCCTAACATCGCCGACACCTACCTACATGTATTAACCCCTAATCTGCCGCCCCCAATGTCGCCGCCACTATACTAAAGTTATTAACCCCTAAATCTAAGTCTAACCCTAACCCTAATCCCCCTTAAATTAAATATAATTTAAATAAATCTAAATAAAATTACTATCATTAACTAAATTATTCCTATTTAAAACTAAATACTTACCTATAAAATAAACCATAAGCTAGCTACAATATAACTAATAATTACATTGTAGCTATCTTAGGGTTTATTTTTATTTTACAGGCAAGTTTGTATTTATTTTAACTAGGTAGAATAGTTATTAAATAGTTATTAACTATTTAATAACTACCTAGCTAAAATAAAGACAAATTTACCTGTAAAATAAAACCTAACCTAAGTTACACTAACACCTAACACTACACTATAATTATATTAATTCCCTAAATTAAATACAATTAAATACAATTAAATAAAATTAGCTAAAGTACAAAAAATACACTAAATTACAGAAAATAATAAACAAATTACAAGATTTTTAAACTAATTACACCTAATCTAATCCCCCAAAATAAAAAAGTCCCCCCAAAATAAAAAAAAGCCCTACCCTACACTAAATTAAAAATAGCCCTTAAAGGGGCCTTTTGTGGGGCATTGCCCCAAAGTAATCAGCTCTTTTACCTGTAAACAAAATTACAAATCCCCCCCAACATTAAAACCCACCAACCACACTATCAACCCTACTCTAAAACCCACCCAATACCCCCTTAAAAAAACCTAACAATAACCCCTTGAAGATCACCTTACCGGGAGAAGTCTTCATCCAACCGGGCCGAAGTCTTCAACGAAATCGGGAGAAGTCTTCATCCAAGCCGGGCGAAGTGGTCCTCCAGACGGGCAAAAGTCTTCATCCAGACGGCATCTTCTATTTTTATGATTGGAACAGCCAATAGAATGCCAGCTCAATCCTATTGGCTGATTGCATCAGCCAATAGGATTTTTTCTACCTTAATTCCGATTGTCTGATAGAATTCAGCCAATCGGAACTGAAGGGACACCATCTTGGATGACACCATCTTGGATGACGTCATTTAAAGTGTTGGTTGTGTGGGTGGTGGGTTTTAATGTTGGGGGGGGTTGTAATTTTTTTTATAGGTAAAAGAGCTGATTACTTTGGGGCAATGCCCCGCAAAAGGCCCTTTTAAGGGCTATTTGTAATTTAGTGTAGGGTAGGGCTTTTTTTTATTTTGGGGGGGCTTTTTATTTTCTTAGGGGGATTAGATTAGGTGTAATTAGTTTAAAAATCTTGTAATTTATTTATTATTTTCTGTAATTTAGTGTTGGTTTGTTTTTTGTACTTTAGCTAATTTTATTTAATTGTATTTAATTTAGGGAATTAATTTAATTATAGTGTAGTGTTAGGTGTTAGTGTAACTTAGGTTAGGTTTTATTTTATAGGTAAATTTGTCATTATTTTAGCTAGGTAGTTATTAAATAGTTAATAACTATTTAATAACTATTCTACCTAGTTAAAATAAATACAAACTTGCCTGTAAAATAAAAATAATCCCTAAAATAGCTACAATGTAACTATTAGTTATATTGTAGCTATATTAGGGTTTATTTTATAGGTAAGCATTTAGTTTTAATTAAGAATAATTTAGTTAATGATAGTAATTTTATTTAGATTTATTTAAATTATATTTAAGTTATGGGGGGTTAGTGTTAGGGTTAGACTTAGGTTTAGGGGTTAATAACTTTAATATAGTGGCGGCGACGTTGGGGACGGCAGATTAGGGGTTAATAAATGTAGGTAGGTGGCGGCGATGTTAGGGATGACAGATTAGGGCTTAATAATATTTAACTAATATTTGTGAGGTGGGAGTGCGGTGGTTTAGGGGTTAATGTGTTTATTATAGTGGCGGCGATGTTGGGGGGCAGATTATGGGTTAATAAGTGTAGGTAGGTGGCGGGGACATTGGGGGCGGCAGTGTAGGGGTTAATAAATATAATGTAGGTGTCGGCGATGTTGGGGGCAGCAGATTAGGGGTTCATAAGTATAATGTAGGTGGCGGCGGTGTCCGGAGCTGCAGATTAGGGGTTAATAATTATAATGTAGGTGTCGGTGATGTCAGGGGCGGCGGATTAACGGTTAATAAGTGTAAGATTACGTGTGTTTAGACTCGGGGTTCATGTTAGGGTGTTAGGTGTAGACATAAAATTTATTTCTCCATAGGAATCAATGGGGCTGCGTTAAGGAGTTTTACGCTGCTTTTTTGCAGGTGTTAGACTTTTTTTCAGCCGGCTCTCTCAGTTGATTCCTATGGGGAAATTATGCATGAGCACGTTACACCATCTCACCGCTAACGTAAGCAGCGCTGGTATTGGAGTGCGGTAAGGAGCAGAATTTTGCTCAACGCTCACCTCTTGTCTGGTTTGTAAAAACTCGTAATATCAGCGCTGTCTGTAAGTGAGCGGTGAGCATAAACTGCTCGTTAGCACCGCACAGCCTCTAATGCAAAACTCGTAATCTAGGTGATTGTTTGTACCTGAATTTGTTGATATATTTTTATATTGATAATATGTAATTGCTGATAATAGTCTTCTTTATCTTATTTTAGCTTAAAATGTACAGTTATGTGGGGCTGCAGTATAGGAGAAGGAAGTGAAGACAAGTTCTGAGAAATCGACCATCTGTCCAACAGCGGGAGGCGTAAGAAATAGTAAGAAAATGACTTGGCTCTTAAGCGCCTTCCCCGATCCTTGTTAACTGTACTGGGAAATGCTGCGCCTGGCTTTAACTAATTTTTCTTTATTGAAGAGATAGATTACAAACCTTCAGGGACAGCTTAGTGACTGTGTTTGAAAAGCCTAACAAATTACCTGAAAAGTTTAATGGAAAACAATGTCACTGAGAGAGTTTTGTTAATCAGAGAATCTCTATTTTTAAAACGTCCCTTAAGTTCTATATGAACGTTGGAGGTGGCCAGAATCATAAAGTTTAAAGTAGCAGATGTTGTGTTTTATACTAAATAAAGAGCTTTTTAGTTGTATCTTTATTTCATCGCTGTTTTCTTTTTCTTTTTTTAAATTAAAGGGAAATTTGTTACAGAATGACATGACCTCTTAAAGGGAGAAACACATAGGTAAAGTGAAGCTCAGGGACAGCAAATGCTGAAGCTACTGAGAACACGGCCAGTGTGACAATCAGGTGCAGCAGTTGCACAATGCACTAACACCTAGATTAACACCTAGTTTTGGATTGCGGCTTTTAACGCTGAAAAATGGCAATTTCAGCGTAAAAGCAGGAATGCACTATTGGGAGTCATGTCGGTATAGCTATACCACATGCATTTTAGCCTGTAACGCAACGTCAATCCCGCACTAAAAAAAAATACGTTTTATGTGGGATTTTCATAGCGCCGTATTACAGGTTGTGCGGTGAGGCTAAAATGCTTGCGTTACAGCCTATACTGACACGATTTATTCCGCCATCTGAGAGCAGTAGTTATGGATTTTGTGTAACAAAAATGTTTCATTAAACTCATAAGTTAAGTTTTACAAAGTACACTAACACCCATAAAATACCTATTAACCCCTAAACCACCACCTTCCCACATCTCAAACACTATGTTAAACCTATAAACCCTTAATCTGCACCACCCACACTGCGGCTATTAAATAAGCCTATTAACCCCTAATCTGCTGAACACCTGCATCACAAACACTATTTAAATATATTAACCCCTAAACCGCCACTCCCCGACATCTCCGCCACTAAATAAAGTTATTAACCCCTAAACCTCCGGCCTCCCACATCTCCGCCACTAAATAAACCTACTAACCCCTAAACCGCCGGCCCCCACATCACAAAACACTAAATAAAACTATTAGCCCCTAAACCTAACACCCCCTAACTTTAAATTAAAATTACAAAATAACTTGATTTAAATAAATAAAAACTTAACTGTGAAATAAAAATAAACCTAACATTAAACTATAAATTAACCTAACATAACTATTCTAATAAAATAAAAAATACTACCAATTAAAATATCTAAAATACAAATTTAAAAAAACCTAACACTATGAAAAAAATTAAAAAATCTAAATTACAACTAAAATAAACCCAAATCCTACGAAAAATTAAAAAAATCTAAGTTTACCAAACAATAATAAACACTAAAATCACGAAAAATAAAAAACACTAAGGCCTAGATTTGGAGTTCGGCGGTAAAAGGGCTGTTAACGCTCCGCGGGCTTTTTTCTGGCCGCAACATAAATTTAACTCTGGTATCGAGAGTTTAATCAAATGCTGCGTTAGGCTCCAAAAAAGGAGCGTAGAGCATTTTTACCGCAAATGCAACTCTCGATACCAGAGTTGCTTACGGACGCGGCCGGCCTCAAAAACGTGCTCGTGCACGATTCTCCCATAGGAAACAATGGGGCTGTTTGAGCTGAAAAAAAACCTAACACCTGCAAAAAAGCAGCGTTCAGCTCCTAACGCAGCCCCATTGTTTCCTATGGGGAAACACTTCCTACGTCTGCACCTAACACCCTAACATGTACCCCGAGTCTAAACACCCCTAACCTTACACTTATTAACCCCTAATCTGCCGCCCCCGCTATCGCTGACCCCTGCATATTTTTTTTAACCCCTAATCTGCCGCTCCGTAAACCGCCGCAACCTACGTTATCCCTATGTACCCCTAATCTGCTGCCCTAACATCGCCGACCCCTATATTATATTTATTAACCCCTAATCTGCCCCCCTCAACGTCGCCGACACCTGCCTACACTTATTAACTCCTAATCTGCCGAGCGGACCTCACCGCTACTATAATAAATGTATTAACCCCTAAAGCTAAGTCTAACCCTAATACTAACACCCCCCTAAGTTAAATATAATTTACATCTAACGAAATAAATTAACTCTTATTAAATAACTTATTCCTATTTAAAGCTAAATACTTACCTGTAAAATAAATCCTAATATAGCTACAATATAAATTATAATTATATTATAGCTATTTTAGGATTAATATTTATTTTACAGGCAACTTTGTAATTATTTTAACCAGGTACAATAGCTATTAAATAGTTAAGAACTATTTAATAGTTACCTAGTTAAAATAATAACAAATTTACCTGTAAAATAAATCCTAACCTAAGATATAATTAAACCTAACACTACCCTATCAATAAATTAATTAAATAAACTACCTACAATTACCTACAATTAACCTAACACTACACTATCAATAAATTAATTAAACACAATTGCTACAAATAAATACAATTAAATAAACTAGCTAAAGTACAAAAAATAAAAAAGAACTAAGTTACAAAAAATAATAAAATATTTACAAACATAAGAAAAATATTACAACAATTTTAAACTAATTACACCTACTCTAAGCCCCCTAATAAAATAACAAAGCCCCCCAAAATAAAAAATTCCCTACCCTATTCTAAATTAAAAAAGTTACAAGCTCTTTTACCTTACCAGCCCTGAACAGGGCCCTTTGCGGGGCATGCCCCAAGGATTTCAGCTCTTTTGCCTGTAAAAAAAAACATACCATACCCCCCCCCCAACATTACAACCCACCACCCACATACCCCTAATCTAACCCAAACCCCCCTTAAATAAACCTAACACTAAGCCCCTGAAGATCTTCCTACCTTGTCTTCACCATACCAGGTTCACCGATCCGTCCTGGCTCCAACATCTTCATCCAACCCAAGCGGGGGTTGGCGATCCATCATCCGGTGCTGAAGAGGTCCAGAAGAGGCTCCAAAGTCTTCCTCCTATCCGGCAAGAAGAGGACATCCGGACCGGCAAACATCTTCTCCAAGCGGCATCTTCAATCTTCTTCCATCCGGTGCGGAGCGGGTCCATCTTGAAGCAGGCGACGCGGATCCATCCTCTTCTTCCGTTGTCTCCCGACGAATGACGGTTCCTTTAAGGGACGTCATCCAAGATGGCGTCCCTCGAATTCCGATTGGCTGATAGGATTCTATCAGCCAATCGGAATTAAGGTAGGAATTTTCTGATTGGCTGATGGAATCAGCCAATCAGAATCAAGTTCAATCCGATTGGCTGATCCAATCAGCCAATCAGATTGAGCTCGCATTCTATTGGCTGTTCCGATCAGCCAATAGAATGCGAGCTCAATCTGATTGGCTGATTGGATCAGCCAATCGGATTGAACTTGATTCTGATTGGCTGATTCCATCAGCCAATCAGAAAATTCCTACCTTAATTCCGATTGGCTGATAGAATCCTATCAGCCAATCGGAATTCGAGGGACGCCATCTTGGATGACGTCCCTTAAAGGAACCGTCATTCGTCGGGAGACAACGGAAGAAGAGGATGGATCCGCGTCGCCTGCTTCAAGATGGACCCGCTCCGCACCGGATGGAAGAAGATTGAAGATGCCGCTTGGAGAAGATGTTTGCCGGTCCGGATGTCCTCTTCTTGCCGGATAGGAGGAAGACTTTGGAGCCTCTTCTGGACCTCTTCAGCACCGGATGATGGATCGCCAACCCCCGCTTGGGTTGGATGAAGATGTTGGAGCCAGGACGGATCGGTGAACCTGGTATGGTGAAGACAAGGTAGGAAGATCTTCAGGGGCTTAGTGTTAGGTTTATTTAAGGGGGGTTTGGGTTAGATTAGGGGTATGTGGGTGGTGGGTTGTAATGTTGGGGGGGGGTATGGTATGTTTTTTTTTACAGGCAAAAGAGCTGAAATCCTTGGGGCATGCCCCGCAAAGGGCCATGTTCAGGGCTGGTAAGGTAAAAGAGCTTGTAACTTTTTTAATTTAGAATAGGGTAGGGAATTTTTTATTTTGGGGGGCTTTGTTATTTTATTAGGGGGCTTAGAGTAGGTGTAATTAGTTTAAAATTGTTGTAATATTTTTCTTATGTTTGTAAATATTTTATTATTTTTTGTAACTTAGTTCTTTTTTATTTTTTGTACTTTAGCTAGTTTATTTAATTGTATTTATTTGTAGCAATTGTGTTTAATTAATTTATTGATAGTGTAGTGTTAGGTTAATTGTAGGTAATTGTAGGTAGTTTATTTAATTAATTTATTGATAGGGTAGTGTTAGGTTTAATTATATCTTAGGTTAGGATTTATTTTACAGGTAAATTTGTTATTATTTTAACTAGGTAACTATTAAATAGTTCTTAACTATTTAATAGCTATTGTACCTGGTTAATATAATTACAAAGTTGCCTGTAAAATAAATATTAATCCTAAAATAGCTATAATATAATTATAATTTATATTGTAGCTATATTAGGATTTATTTTACAGGTAAGTATTTAGCTTTAAATAGGAATAAGTTATTTAATAAGAGTTAATTTATTTCGTTAGATTTAAATTATATTTAACTTAGGGGGGTGTTAGTGTTAGGGTTAGACTTAGCTTTAGGGGTTAATCAATTTATTAGAATAGCGGTGAGCTCCGGTCGTCAGATTAGGGGTTAATAATTGAAGTTAGGTGTTGGCGATGTTAGGGAGGGCAGATTAGGGGTTAATACTATTTATGATAGGGTTAGTGAGGCGGGTTAGGGGTTAATAACTTTATTATAGTAGCGCTCAGGTCCGCTCGGCAGATTAGGGGTTAATAAGTGTAGGCAGGTGTCGGCGACGTTGAGGGGGGCAGATTAGGGGTTAATAAATATAATATAGGGGTCGGCGGTGTTAGGGGTAGCAGATTAGGGGTACATAGGGATAACGTAGGTGGCGGCGCTTTGCGGTCGGAAGATTAGGGGTTAATTATTTTAAGTAGCTGGCGGCGACGTTGTGGGGGGCAGGTTAGGGGTTAATAAATGTAATACAGGGGTCGGCGGGGTTAGGGGCAGCAGATTAGGGGTACATAAGTATAACGTAGGTGGCGGTCGGCAGATTAGGGGTTAAAAATTTTAATCGAGTGGCGGCGGTGTGGGGGGACCTCGGTTTAGGGGTACATAGGTAGTTTATGGGTGTTAGTGTACTTTAGGGTACAGTAGTTAAGAGCTTTATGAACCGGCGTTAGCCAGAAAGCTCTTAACTCCTGCTATTTTCAGGCGGCTGGAATCTTGTCGTTAGAGCTCTAACGCTCACTTCAGAAACGACTCTAAATACCAGCGTTAGAAAGATCCCATTGAAAAGATAGGCTACGCAAATGGCGTAGGGGGATCTGCGGTATGGAAAAGTCGCGGCTGAAAAGTGAGCGTTAGACCCTTTAATCACTGACTCCAAATACCAGCGGGCAGCCAAAACCAGCGTTAGGAGCCTCTAACGCTGGTTTTGACGGCTGCCGCCGAACTCCAAATCTAGGCCTAAGATTACAAAAAATAAACGAAATTATGGAAAATAAAACCAAATACACCTAATCTAAAAGCCCTATAAAAATAAAAAGCCCCCCAAAATAAAAACATCCCCTAGCCTACAATAAACTACCAGTAGCCCTTAAAAGGGCCTTTTGTAGGACATTGCCCTAAAGAAATCAGCTCTTTTACCTGTAAAAAATACAAAGTCCCCCCAACAGTTAAACCCACCACCTAACCAACCCCCCAAAATAAAAAACCTAACTCTAAAAAAAACCTAAGCTACCCATTACTAAAGGGGCATTTGCATGGGCATTGCCCTTAAAAGGGCATTTAGCTCATTTGCATTGCCCTTAAAAAGGCATTTAGCTCTTTTTCAAGTGCCCATCCCTAATCTAAAAAAAAAAACACCTCCAAAAATTAAAGAAAAAACCCTAACACTAACCCTAGAAAATCTATACATGGTTTCTGAAGTCCTGACATGCATCAAAATCCTGGCGGCGAGGTCTTCATCCATCCTGGGGGCGTCTTCTTCCCTGTGGAGTGGAGCCATCCTGGAAGCTGATCCCACCCTGTGAGGCGCGTCCTCTTCATACGCCGCCGTATACTGAAGCTTAATGCAAGGTAGCCGTTTCAAAATGGCGTCCCTTGCATTCCTATTGGCTGATTTGATTCTTCAAATTCAAATCAGCCAATAGGATGAGAGTTTCTGAAATTCTATTTGCTGTTCAAATAAGCCAATAGGATTTCAGTAGCTCTCATCCTATTGGCTGTTTTGAACAGCCAATAGGACTTCAGTAGCTCTTCTCCTATTGGCTGATTTGAATTTGAAGAATCAAATCAGCCAATAGGAATGCAAGGGACGCCATTTTGAAATGGCTACCTTGCATTCAACCTTAGTGTATGGCGGTGACCGTATGAATAGGACGCTTTGCGCAGTATGTCTTCAGCTTCCAGGATGGTTCCGCTCCACGCTGCCGGGATGAAGATAGAAGACGCCCCCAGGATTGATGAAGACCTCGCCGCCTGGATGAAGACCTTGCTGCCTGGATGAAGATGGATGTCCGGACTTCAGAAACCGTGAGTAGATCTTTTGGGGTTAGTGTTAGGGTTTTTTTTTTTTTTAGATTAGGGATGGGCACTTGTAAAAAAGCTAAATGCCCTTTTAAGGGCAATGCAAAGGAGCTAAATGCCCTTTTAAGAGCAATGCCCATACAAATGGCCCTTTAGGGGCAATGAGTAGCTTAAGTTTTTTTTTAGAGTTAGGTTTTTTATTGTGGGGGGTTGGTTGGATGGTGGGTTTTACTGTTGGGGGGACTATTTTTTTACAGGTAAAAGAGCTGATTTCTTTAGGGCAATGCCCTACAAAAGTACCTTTTAAGGGCTATTGGTAGTTTATTGAAGGCTAGGGAGTGTTTTTATTTTGGGGGGTCTTTTTTATTTTTATATTTTTTATTGGGCTATTAGATTAGGTGTAATAGTTTTTATTTTTTATTATTTCGTTTATATTTTTGTAATCTTAGTGTTTTTTATTTTTTGTGATTTTAGTCTATTTTTTTGGTAAACCTTAATTTATTAAATTTTTCGTATGATTTGTTTTTTTTTTAGTTGTAACTTAGATTTTTTTTATCTTTTTCATAGTGTTAGGTTTTTTTAAATTTGTATTTTATTTGGTAGTTTTTTTATTTTATTAGATTAGTTATGTTAGGTTAATTTATAGTTTAATGTTAGGTTTATATTTATTTCACAGGTAAATTTGTATTCATTTAAATAGTTATATTGTAATTTTAATTTAAAGTTAGGGGGGTGTTAGGTTTAGGGGTTAATAGTTTAATTTATTGTTTTGCCATTTGGGGGGGCTGCCGGTTTAGGAGTTAATAGGTTTATTTAGTGGCGGAGATGTGGGAGGCCGGAGGTTTAGGGGTTTACAACTTTATTTAGTGGCGGCGATGTTGGGGAGCGGTGGAATAGAGGTTGATAGCTTTATTATATTGGCGGCGATGTTGGGGTGCAGGGGAATAGGGATTAATAGCTTTATTATAGTTGCAGTGATGTCGGAGAGCGGCGGAATAGGGGTTAATAACTTTTATTAGTGTCGGCGATGTTAGGGGCCGTGGATTAGGGGTTTTAAGACTTGGAGTTTATGTTAGGATAGTTTTTTTTCCTCACAGATATCAATGTGGTTGCATTATGGCGATTGCCATTCCGCATTTCAGGTGTTAGGTGTTTTTCTTCTCACACTCTCTCCCCATTGATGTCTATGGGGGAAAGCTTACATGAGCACGTATTCTCAGTCCTTGGCTTTTGTGCGGTATGGAGATTAACGCCACCATATCGCACGCACAAGGAAGCTTTTCAGAAACTCGTAATGGTAGCGCTATGCAGAGTGAAATAACGCGACTTTCGTTGCTTTCGTTTCGCACCCTGTTTAGCGCAAAACTTGTAATCTAGGTGATAGCTTCTAAAAAGTAAAGGCCCCTGTGCCTCTGTGTATTACAAATATGGCTTGGTAGAAGAGCCATTGCACGTGTACTTTCTAGTGTCAATAGAAGCCAGGATGATAAAAAAATCTCTTTGTGTTTCTGTAATCCTGTAGGGTGTTAAGTCACTGCTCTGTGTGTTACATGCAGCCAATGAGGTAAAAGCACTGCTTTGTGTGTGTTACATGCCGCTATTGATGTAAAAACACTGCTTTGTGTGTGTTACATGCAGCTACTGAGGTAAAAGCACTGCTCTGTGTGTGTTACATGCAGCTACTGAGGTAAAAGCACTGCTCTGTGTGTGTTACATGCAGCTACTGAGGTAAAAGCACTGCTCTGTGTGTGTTACATGCAGCCAATGAGGTAAAAGCACTGCTTTGTGTGTGTTACATGCAGCTACTGAGGTAAAAGCACTGCTCTGTGTGTGTTACATGCAGCTACTGAGGTAAAAGCACTGCTCTGTGTGTGTTACATGCAGCTACTGAGGTAAAAGCACTGCTCTGTGTGTGTTACATGCGGCCAATGAGGTAAAAGCACTGCTCTGTGTGTGTTCCATGCAGCTACTGAGGTAAAAGCACTGCTCTGTGTGTGTTCCATGCAGCTACTGAGGTAAAAGCACTGCTCTGTGTGTGTTCCATGCAGCTACTGAGGTAAAAGCACTGCTCTGTGTGTGTTACATGCGGCCAATGAGGTAAAAGCACTGCTCTGTGTGTGTTACATGCAGCTACTGAGGTAAAAGCACTGCTCTGTGTGTGTTACATGCAGCTACTGAGGTAAAACACTGCTCTGTGTGTGTTACATGCAGCTACTGAGGTAAAACACTGCTCTGTGTGTGTTACATGCAGCTACTGAGGTAAAAGCACTGCTCTGTGTGTGTTACATGTGGCCAATGAGGTAAAAGCACTGCTCTGTGTGTGTTACATGCAGCTACTGAGGTAAAAACACTGCTTTGTGTGTGTTACATGCAGCTACTGAGGTAAAACACTGCTCTGTGTGTGTTACATGCAGCTACTGAGGTAAAACACTGCTCTGTGTGTGTTACATGCAGCCAATGAGGTAAAAGCACTGCTTTGTGTGTGTTACATGCAGCTACTGAGGTAAAAGCACTGCTCTGTGTGTGTTACATGCAGCTACTGAGGAAAAACACTGATCTGTGTGTGTTACATGCGGCCAATGAGGTAAAAGCACTGCTTTGTGTGTGTTACATGCAGCTACTGAGGTAAAACACTGCTCTGTGTGTGTTACATGCAGCTACTGAGGTAAAACACTGATCTGTGTGTGTTACATGCGGCCAATGAGGTAAAAGCACTGCTTTGTGTGTGTTACATGCAGCTACTGAGGTAAAAGCACTGCTCTGTGTGTGTTACATGCAGCTACTGAGGTAAAACACTGCTCTGTGTGTGTTACATGCAGCTACTGAGGTAAAACACTGCTCTGTGTGTGTTACATGCAGCCATTGAGGTAAAACACTGCTCTGTGTGTGTTACATGCAGCTACTGAGGTAAAAGCACTGCTTTGTGTGTGTTACATTCAGTTATTGAGGTAAAACACTGCTCTGTGTGTGTTACATGCAGCCGTTGAGGTAAAGCACTGCTCTGTGTGTGTTACATGCAGCTACTGAGGTAAAACACTGCTCTGTGTGTTACATGCAGCCGTTGAGGTAAAGCACTGCTCTGTGTGTGTTACATGCAGCTACTGAGGTAAAATCACAGCTCTGTGTGTGTTACATGCAGCTACTGAGGTAAAACACTGATCTGTGTGTGTTACATGCAGCTACTGAGGTAAAACACTGCTCTGTGTGTGTTACATGCAGCTACTGAGGTAAAACACTGCTCTGTGTGTGTTACATGCAGCTACTGAGGTAAAACACTGCTCTGTGTGTGTTACATGCAGCTACTGAGGTAAAAGCACTGCTCTGTGTGTGTTACATGCAGCTACTGAGGTAAAAGCACTGCTCTGTGTGTGTTACATGCTGCTATTGAGGTAAAACACTGTTCTGTGTGTGTTACATGCAGCTACTGAGGTATAAGCACTGCTCTGTGTGTGTTACATGCAGCCATTGAGGTAAAATCACAGCTCTGTGTGTGTTACATGCAGCTATTGATGTAAAAACACTGATCTGTGTGTGTTACATGCAGCCATTGAGGTAAAATCACAGCTCTGTGTGTGTTACATGCAGCTATTGATGTAAAAACACTGATCTGTGTGTGTTACATGCAGCTATTGAAGTATAAGCACTGCTCTGTGTGAGTTACATGCAGCCATTGAGGTAAAGTCACTGTTCTCTGTGTGTTACATGCAGCCATTGAGGTAAAGTCACTGTTCTCTGTGTGTTACATGCAGCCATTGAGGTAAAGTCACTGTTCTCTGTGTGTTACATGCAGCCATTGAGGTAAAGTCACTGTTCTCTGTGTGTTACATGCAGCCATTGAGGTAAAGTCTTTGTTCTCTGTGTGTTACATGCAGCCATTGAGGTAAAGTCACTGTTCTCTGTGTATTACATGCAGCCATTGAGGTAAAGTCACTGTTCTCTGTGTGTTACATGCAGTTATTGAGGTAAAACACTGCTCTGTGTGTGTTACATGCAGCCATTGAGGTAAAATCACAGCTCTGTGTGTGTTACATGCAGCTATTGAAGTAAAAGCACTGCTCTGTGTGTGTTACATGCAGTTATTGAGGTAAAGTCACTGTTCTCTGTGTGTTACATGCAGCCATTGAGGTAAAGTCACTGTTCTCTGTGTGTTACATGCAGCCATTAAGGTAAAACAGTGCTCTCTGCTTTTTTTTGTTTTTTTACTGGGAACCGTGAGGGCGCCAAAACACTTTATTGCGTGTGAAAATGCTGTGTGTGTTACTGACAGCTAAAGAGGTAAAATAATGTATTTGTGTATTACTGTTAGACAAGGGGATAAAACCACGGCTCAGCTGTAAATATATATATATATATATATATATATATATATATATATATATATATATATATATATATATATATATACACTGTGTGCAGAATTATTAGGCAAATTAGTATTTTGACTACATCATCCTCTTTATGCATGTTGTCTTACTTCAAGCTGTATAGGCTCGAAAGCCTACTACCAATTAAGCATATTAGGTGATGTGCATCTCTGTAATGAGAAGGGGTGTGGTCTAATGACATCAACACCCTATATCAGGTATGCATAATTATTAGGCAACTTCCTTTCCTTTGGCAAAATGGGTCAAAATAAGGACTTGACAGGCTCAGAAAAGTCAAAAATAGTGAGATATCTTGCAGAGGGATGCAGCACTCTTAAAATTGCAAAGCTTCTGAAGCGTGATCATCGAACAATCAAGCGTTTCATTCAAAATAGTCAACAGGGTCGCAAGAAGTGTGTGGAAAAACCAAGGCGCAAAATAACTGCCCATGAACTGAGAAAAGTCAAGCGTGCAGCTGCCAAGATGCCACTTGCCACCAGTTTGGCCATATTTCAGATCTGCAACATCACTGGAGTGCCCAAAAGCACAAGGTGTGCAATACTCAGAGACATGGCCAAGGTAAGAAAGGCTGAAAGACGACCACCACTGAACAAGACACACAAGCTGAAACGTCAAGACTGGGCCAAGAAATATATCAAGACTGATTTTTCTAAGGTTTTATGGACTGATGAAATGAGAGTGAGTCTTGATGGGCCAAATGGATGGGCCCGTGGCTGGATTGGTAAAGGGCAGAAAGCTCCAGTCCGACTCAGACGCCAGCAAGGTGGAGGTGGAGTACTGGTTTGGGCTGGTATCATCAAAGATGAGCTTGTGGGGCCTTTTCGGGTTGAGGATGGAGTCAAGCTCAACTCCCAGTCCTACTGCCAGTTTCTGGAAGACACCTTCTTCAAGCAGTGGTACAGGAAGAAGTCTGCATCCTTCAAGAAAAACATGATTTTCATGCAGGACAATGCTCCATCACACGCGTCCAAGTACTCCACAGCGTGGCTGGCAAGAAAGGGTATAAAAGAAGAAAATCTAATGACATGGCCTCCTTGTTCACCTGATCTGAAGCCCATTGAGAACCTGTGGTCCATCATCAAATGTGAGATTTACAAGGAGGGAAAACAGTACACCTCTCTGAACAGTGTCTGGGAGGCTGTGGTTGCTGCTGCACGCAATGTTGATGGTGAACAGATCAAAACACTGTCAGAATCCATGGATGGCAGGCTTTTGAGTGTCCTTGCAAAGAAAGGTGGCTATATTGGTCACTGGTTTGTTTTTGTTTTGTTTTTGAATGTCAGAAATGTATATTTGTGAATGTTGAGATGTTATATTGGTTTCACTGGTAAAAATAAATAATTGAAATGGGTATATATTTGTTTTTTTGTTAAGTTGCCTAATAATTATGCACAGTAATAGTCACCTGCACACACAGATATCCCCCTAAAATAGCTATAACTAAAAACAAACTAAAAACTACTTCCAAAAATATTCAGCTTTGATATTAATGAGTTTTTTGGGTTCATTGAGAACATGGTTGTTGTTCAATAATAAAATTAATCCTCAAAAATACAACTTGCCTAATAATTCTGCACTCCCTGTATATATATATATATTGTAAATTTAATAGTGGAGCCCAAAGTTTTGACCTTTTGGAAAAGGCCACTGTGTGACTCCACCTACCCCCTATGCCCAGTTCCCTACAAGTTGGACAGTATTTTTTGTAGGGGACAACCAAATACCTGCCAAGTATTTGTGGTTGCCTGCTTGGGCTTCCAAGCTGAGTTTTACCTATGTGTTTAAACTTTTATGGGGGATAAACATATAATTATTAAGGGATATTAAAATACAAACTGCACACTCTAACACATTAGGACGGGTATTTTTTTTGATTAGAAAAATCTATATATGGATAGGTAAATCCAATGTCATTTTTTTGCATTTTCTCTGCTCTCTCCATGACAAACAGAGCGATCCAGAAGGGAAGGGAAAAAAGAGAATTTAAATTAAAAAAAATAGATAAATATACTTACCCCGTTACTGTCTAAACCCTTGATATTAGCTTTGTAACAACCCTAGTTCTCTCAGCTTTGTAGATCTACAAATATCTCAGGGCTGCTACAGCAAAGTTCTCTCTGCTCATGAAGGAATTAGAATATCAAATGTTTGTGGAGTAACTAAAAAGTTAATACAGTAAAGGGACACTTAACTTTCTGTTCATTAGAGTGAGGAAAAAAATAAACAGCTAATTGTTGAGCCACCATAAATTAAACAGATATGACTACGTCACATGTTTGGAAACATTAATAGTTACGGAATTTTAACCTTCATATTGGCAAAAAAAAATGGTAAATGAATTAAAATGAAAACAAAAACTTATAGATTAAATATAGAAATATAAAAAGCCAATGTAACAGCTAATTATTCTCTAGCAAAAGGTGTCACTTTCTTCTCAAGGGTTTAACTCTCAAATTAATTTCACTATTGCTTTAGTGAAAAGGTAAAAAATAGCACTTTCAATTAGGGAAAACTTTAAAGAAACATTTGGATATTACCTGGCATTTCAATTTGTAATTTGTGGATATTTGCTGATCTCTGTCTCCCATATGGCAGGTCACAGCGGCAGGCTGGTGCGAGTTATGGGCGTCTCACACATCTACTCAGCTATAGATCAGAAATTTTTGCTAAGCCAGCAACACTTTGCCAACGAATTTAATATTACAGATTAATGTAAAATGCCTGTAGCTCTAAATCCCACTCATTTATCCTGTGCATTAAACTCTTGACAGGAGAAACCATCAGCACTCAGGCAGCACTTTGTATATTGTAAAAATGTGCCCATAGTCCTTGGTGTGTTTGTATGTAAACTGTATC